>NC_044059.1:26935674-26998174 GCF_902167405.1 Gadus morhua | reverse complement strand
TTTGACTGTTCAGCTGGAGTACTGCGCATTTGACCCTGGATAAGTCATCAGACCCTCGCTACAATATTCTATAAAGCTACACTGTGATGAAGAACGGATTAATAAAAATGTTATCAAGCTGCTGACTCTTGTTCTGTTTTAAGGTCAGTTTGAATCGTTTTTTAATTAGCTATGGCACTCAGACGAAGTGAGGGAAATCCATCGTTATGGGCGAGCAGTAAAGTGGAGGGACAAAAGACTGGGAGCCTGAGAAGGCTGGGAAATGGTGAGAGGAAGGGTTGCATCGCCATGGCAACATTAAAAATAAAGAGGGGGAGAGAGAGAGAGAGAGAGAGAGAGAGAGAGAGAGAGAGAGAGAGAGAGAGAGAGAGAGAGATTTAGGGGCAAGGAAAAACAAGAAACGAGGGAAGAGAGGGTGTTGGTGGGTGTCAGGGGGGGATGGTTGTGGGGGGGGGGATTGTGAGGGAGGGTGGGGGGGGTTGTGGGGGGGGGGGGGGGTGGTTGCGGGGGTTGGCATGAGAGGAAAGTGACACAACAGACCCATCATGCCTAATCAACACCTCTCCCTTCAGCGTTTAGGTGGTAACAAAGACTCGCGTTGCACTAATAAAAGCCTGTCGTTGAGAAAACACCTTCTTCAAGGGCAGTCATTCTCCGAGCCGGCCTGCTTCCAGAGCTCCGTCCTCCCACAATGCCACGCTCGAGTGTGCCTGGGAGGCACCGCCCTCCCTATCTGTGTGGGCATCTTATCATTATGTGCTCAGCAGGCTAATGTGGGAAAGCGGCTGTGGACATGTGAAGGAACACCAAACGGGAAGCAAAGGAGTTCGGTTCTATTTGAGGTTATGCTACTTTGGCCGCTGCCGTCCAGGCGTGGCTTTACTTGGTTTTACTTAGCCTCTCTATTCCTGCCCAGTACGCTTGGCTATGATTCATGAGGTGAACTGTGGGGACACACGAAACGCGACGGAGCGGATGATTGCGTCGTGGTCGTATTAGGGACGACACGAAGTCCAGTCAGTCTGAAACTTAATCGTGTGTCCTGAGCTTTTTCCCTCCCACTCTGTAGATTTAAGAGGGTGGGGGGGGGGGGGGGGGGGGGTTCTTTAAAGGATATCCATTAGCACTCATTTACATTTTCCATGCTCCATGATGTGTTTACACTTACACAATGAACGTGACAGACAAACGCGTGAACCCATGCAGTGGGAGTCTCACCACGCACGGCCGCCAGAAAGAATCTAGAATTGTGGACTTTCAATTCTAAAAGCAACACAACACATCCTGAATCCCTGACACTTTGAGTGCTGATGAGGATTTATATCAGCCTCAGTAAAAATTGAATTCCAATAATACATTGTAGTTAAACCCCTGCTGTTGGACGAAAGTGGTATAGAAATGACAAAAGCTAAATCCAGAGGAATGGGTCAGAATATTCCAATTAAAGTATGGATCGATATTTTGATCTAAAGTCATTTAGTTTTAACTCGACAATAAACACACAGATCGATCGGTAACAACAGTCAACAAATCTTCCAAATAGCTCTCGTTCCGCACAAACCGAGCTGCTATGTTATGTCTGGACAGACGCTGTCTTTAAAACACATATTAATGTTAGGTCACTGCACTTCACGTTATGTGACAACAGTGACGGACATCCTGCCCTACTCCTGTCAAACGCTGAAGTTGCACACATTGCCTTTAGCCTATCGGTTTGGTGATGTGGACGGACGCGTCACAGTATGTGATGTTATCAGACTGATTGTGTGGCCCCGAGGCAACTACCACTGCGGGAGAAAATTTATATCCCAGTCCAGCCGTCCCGATAAACACGTCAGCCAGTCTCATCAATCGGCTGCAGCAGCAGCACTCCAGGGAAGGATCCCACCTCAGGCCTCCACTGGGCTGGTCTTCAGAGGCCGTTGCCTAACACAGACCAGCACTCAGTTAACCTCCGAGCCCCTCGGAAACACGCACACAGGCAGTCTGCCAAGGTCAGGGAAAGAGCAGTCTATGACGCCACAACCAGTCCAGCACTCTCTCACGTTTTTTCATTCTTGTGTGTGTGTGTGTGTGTGTGTGTGTGTGTGTGTGTGTGTGTGTGTGTGTGTGTGTGTGTGTGATCGTGCACGCTTGTGTGTTCATGTGTGTGTGTTTTTTTTTAGTTTTTGGACCCCCCAGTGTATTCCATCTTTCATGGTTGACCACTTTTGCGCCTCCCTGATGTCTTCACTACTTCGTCTAACTGGTATAGCCTAAAAAAGCACTCAGAATACACAAACGCGTGCACACACACACATACTTGCGTGTGTACGCGTACACACACACACACACACACACACACACACACATCCTAATCATTATTTTCTATAAACTAGAGGGCCGTAAGAGGAGATCAATGCTGATCAAACAAAGCTAGATGGAACCTGCTTGTTTCTGAAGGAGAGAGAGAGGGAGCGCGAGAGCGAGAGAGGGAGCGCGAGAGCGAGAGCAGGAGAGAGAGAGAGAGAGAGAGAGAGAGAGAGAGAGAGAGAGAGAGCAGGAGAGAGAGAGAGAGAGAGAGAGAGAGAGAGAGAGAGAGAGAGAGAGAGGGGGAGAGAGGGCTAGGGAGAGAGAGAGAGACAGAGACAGAGACAGAGACAGAGACAGAGACAGAACTAGGGATTTTATTATCCCTGCCCATCCCCACGGGCGCTCTGATGTCATTTCAACGAGAGATAAGACGAGGATAAGGCTCTGCAGAGAACAACAAGGGGCTATAAATTGCTGTTTTCTGAAGCCGCTCTCCTGGCTGCTGCAGGGGTTCACTTGTTATGAGGGCCAGGGGGGGCCCTCTTAACAAGTGAGGGTCCCCCCTGGCCCTCACCTCTCTCTCTCTCCCTCTCTCTCTCCGCCCCCCATCTCTCTCTCTCTCTCCCTCTCTCTCTCTCTCTCCGCCCCCCATCTCTCTCTCTCTCTCCCTCTCTCTCTCCCCCCTCTCTCTCTCCCCCCTCTCTCTCCCCCTCTCTCTCCTGGGTCCCGGAGGTCCCCCACGCAGGCACACAGGGCGTGTGGCCCTAATTGCCACATTTGATTCGTCCTCCCAACTCTCGCCGAATAACTCAGGGTCGGTGCGTGGAGGCTGTCCCTTTACTGTTGCTCTGTGTGCAGCAAATGTGAGAAAAAATAGTCTCACGGATTTTAAATTGGGCTGTGAGTGGCTGGGGTCCGTGCGCGGACACGGAACGTCCCGGTATCTCCGGTCCGCCTCCGTCACCCTGCCTGGGGTGTGGAGCGGGGCAGAGCACGAGGACTTCAGAGCTTTTTATTATCTCAATGAAAATTGATTTGATGCCTCGCAGCTTTTATGGGTCTGTGCTTTCTAATAAAGTTCACAAGAAACGAGGAAGGGAATCCTGGCGTGACAAGAATTCCTGTTTCTACTGAAAGATCATCATAGTGGGCTTTGAATCACAAGACTTAAAAATGTTACATGGATGGTATGAAGGGCGCATGAATTCAAATGAGCTTAATAATTAATATATATCATTAGCATAGAGATTAGTGATTGGGATAGTGGATTAGGGTTAACCTTAACCACCTAAATATAAATGTATAATTTATTTAAACATGAACACCATCAGTAATAGATTCCAAGACAGACATATTACAGTTGATTATTTAATTGCTGCACTAACTAATGTTAATTAATGAACCCTGATTTTAATGTGTGTTTCTGTGTGTATATACACAGTATCTAACTGCAGTTCGAGTGTGTGTGCATGCATGCTTGACTTGTCTGTTTCTTCTAGCCGATCGCGTGATAGTATGTTTCAAGTCTCGGTATCTGGAAACAAGGTGTGGTGAGCTGGTCAGCTGACACATGGCCAACCTACAACCAATCAGGAGGTGCCACACCAAAACTCCCAAGGATCCCCCTTCAGTGGTGGTAGCGTGCATGTGACGACGTGAACACATGCACACAAACACACACATGCACACAGAAACACCAAAACATGCATACACTCCAGGTGCATGCTAGCTGACAAACGCACAGCTGTGTGTGCGTGTGTGTGTGTGCGTGTGCGTGTGCGTGTGTGTGTGTGTGTGTGTGTGTGTATAATTGATGAGGCGATCAGTTGGGGGGCCGGGGACCCCTCAGTGCATCTAAACTTGCATTTGCCCGACCTTTCACAGCTGCTGTAGTGTGTGTACGTACACATGCATGTGAATGTTTGTGTGCGTGTGAATGTCTGTGTGCATGTGACGATGTGGAAGAATTGGGATTGTATTGTGACGGATGCAAATGTGTTTAGATGTGGAGGTTTGTGTGTGTGCGTGTGTGTGTGTGTGGGTGGTTGTGTGGGGGTGTGGAGGTGTGAGGTAGGGAGGGGGGGCTATTTGTGTGTGTATCTACATTTTTGCATATGATCTATAGATAGCAGTTTGCACCAGCTATCTAAGAGATGAAGGCTGGCAGGTGATATTAATGAGTGTGCGAGAGAGAAGATCCTCTGATGACTGATACTACAAGAACAGTGGGGATGGGAATGGAAATGAGGGGTGGTTAAGGGGAGAAGAGAGCCAGAAAGAGAGAGAGAGAGAGAGAGAGAGAGAGAGAGAGAGAGAGAGAGAGAGAGAGAGAGAGAGAGAGAGAGAGAGAGAGAGAGAGAGAGAGGGAGGGGGAGAGAGAGAGAGAGAGAGAGAGAGAGAGAGAGAGAGAGAGAGAGAGAGAGAGAGAGAGAGAGACAGAGAGAGGGAGGGGGAGAGAGAGAGAGAGAGAGAGAGAGAGAGAGAGAGAGAGAGAGAGAGAGAGAGAGAGACAGAGAGAGGGAGGGGAGAGAGAGAGAGAGAGAGAGAGAGAGAGAGAGAGAGAGAGAGAGAGAGAGAGAGAGAGGAGAGAGAGAGAGAGAGAGAGAGAGAGAGAGCTAGGGAGAGGGGGAGAGTGAGAGAGAGAGAGAGAGAGAGAGAGAGAGAGAGAGAGAGAGAGAGAGAGAGAGAGAGAGAGAGAGAGAGAGAGAGAGAGAGCTAGGGAGAGGGGGAGAGTGAGAGAGAGAGAGACAGAGACAGAGAGAGGGAGAGACAGAGAGAGGGAGGGGGAGAGAGAGAGAGAGAGAAAGAGAGAGAGAGAGAGAGAGAGAGAGAGAGAGAGAGAGAGAGAGAGAGAGAGAGAGAGAGATAAGAGAGGGAGAGAGAGAGAGAGAGAGAGAGAGAGAGAGAGAGAGAGAGAGAGAGAGAGAGAGAGAGAGAGAGAGAGAGAGAGAGAGAGAGCTAGGGAGAGGGGGAGAGAGTGAGAGAGAGATACAGAGAGAAAGAGAGAGAGAAAGAGAGAGAAGCGAGAGCGAGAGTTCGACGAGTACTTCAGAGAGGCGCCTCTGATGAGCTGGAAAGAATTCTAATTGCGAGTCACTCGAGTCTAACATTGACTTAATAATACGCTGAGTTCAATAAAAAAAGAGCCCCACTGTAGTTGGGAGGTGGCTCAGACTCCGTAGGAGCGGTTGGGTCTCGGCGTCCCCCTCCACGGGGGGGGGGGGGGGAGGACTGGGTGGCGTGCTAAAGGTTCATTTGGTTAACCTTTACCTTGGGCTAACGGTGACTTTTACATGCTGCTGCACCTCGGTCTCCGAGCCCCTCTCAGCTCTGGATGTTGTGCGGGGGCCAGCGTGCCCCGCCCACAACTCACATCTGCCACTTCCCATACATTAAGAAGCGAATGTCAAATGCCAAGGGATCTGCCAGCAAAGCAGGATGTGCGCGCGTGTGTGTGTGTATGTGTGTGTGTCAAAGAGAGAGAGAGAATGAGAGAGAGAGAGAATGAGAGAGAGAGAGAGAGAGAGAGAGAGAGAGAGAGAGAGAGAGAGAGAGAGAGAGAGAGAGAGAGAGAGAGAGAGAGAGAGAGAGAGAGAGAGAGAGAGAGAGAGAGAGAGAGAGAGATAGCCTGTGACCTTAACTGTGACAGCTTTTCACAGCAGCAACCAAACACCACAAATAGCTTGCTTCTTCCCCCTTCCAGATGTCCTGTGACCCAGGTCATTATACCTGCAGGCCCCTGCTAACATTCACACCAGCCTGAGATCAGATTCATGTTGGAAGTAATCAAATTTTAGATATGTTCTGAGCCACCCAATATGTAGTCCATGTTATGATTATTGAAAACTAAATTGTACTCTAATCACTCCAATATAAAAAAAGGAAAATATTTGTCTGAACACATATGTATATTCACACACACACATATATATATACAGACACACACATCCAAATCGGACTTACTTCTGCGACAAGCAGCACTATAGGATCAGCTGATTGACATAACCAGATCAGCCATTTTCTTTTATAACCGGTGAAGAACCTGAAATCTATTTCCGGTTCATAAAATAGAATTAACTCGACATTCCCAGATTGGAAGATAGCCGGTGGAAAGATATAACCATTGTCATCCCGGATGTAAATTGCACGTAATAAATGGCTAGTGAGGCGCTAGAGAAGGTCAGGTAGCGAGGGAAAGATCCCCATTCTCACCCAGCCATCACAGGCTGCGGCAATACATGAAGACAAACCAACACACACCCTCACATGCCTTTTGATAATCATCCTCCTGTTATTAGCTGAAAGAGTACGTCTGTCTGTCAGCCTGGGGGAGCAGCTGCAGCCCAGATGGAGCAAGGCAGATCTCCTCTTCTGGGGCTGTGTCCGTTGGATTAGTCATTAGGAGACGGGCGCATGGAGTTGCTATAGCTACTGTCTCCACTTGGCTCTCAGCGGGAACCCATTCGGTTCCCGGGAGCGATCCCATTTGACCGTGGACAGCCTTTAGTACTGTTCCTTTGGGGTAAGAGGACGGGCTCTGTTTCAAGTTACATTTACATTTAGATTTAGGGCATTCGGCAGACACTTTTATCCAAAGCAACTTACAATAAGAAAAGTTGTCAGAAGAAAGCGAGACAATATATCGGTGTGGGTACAGTGAGGATGTTCATAGAACCAAGCGCCAAGCACTTAATTTGCTAGGTTAACCCATATGCAACAAAGATACGTAATAGCTAAGTACTAGGCAAGGGTGTGGGGCTCAAGTTCATCCTACTTTTACTACTAAGTGTCTTGATACACTACTAAGTGTCTTGATTGTTTTTTTTTATCTCTATAAGGATTAACGCTTGGTGCCTCCAGCCTCATGAGACCATTCGATCTCCGTATGGCCCCAGGAAACGTTCATGATTATTTTCAAAAATGGTCTGAAGATCAACAGGAACCAGCACGGAAAGCTTCTCTCAGATGGCGATAGTTTTTTTTTTTGCTTTACTTTGAACCAGATCCGGCAAGAGTAACGAGAGCACGAGCGTTCCTCTGATTGGCTGGAGTTCTATGATGTTCAGTCAAAAACTGGGTCAGTGAGATCTCTCAAAGCAGAGCCCAACCAACCAGAGGCCGCTTGTGGGCTGTGGCCATCAGACACTGATGGCCTTCGACCCTTTGGTTGTACAGAGACTGCTATCATCTGAATCATTTCACAGGTTCCTTTTCCCAACTAGTGAGCCAGGGTTTTAAACCATTGGATCCTCGAATTGCAACAAAATTACTGAAACTAAAATGACTGACGGATCTTATTCCTGAACATCTTATTACATAATTATCACTAAACGATATAGCGTGATTATTAAGCGTGATATTCAAGTAGCAATTTCATCAGGTGTTGAAAGGGCAGAATTATCCCCCTAATTGCTCCTATTGGGCCACCAGCAGTCTGAGTACTAATTAACTAATACCAATGCAGGGAGAGAGGGAGACAGAGAGTACAAGAGAGAGAGAGAGAGAGAGAGAGAGAGAGAGAGAGAGAGAGAGAGAGAGAGAGAGAGAGAGAGAGAGAGAGAGAGAGAGAGAGAGAGAGAGAGAGAGAGAGAGAGAGAGAGAGAGTATCAGAGGGAGCCAGACAGAAAATAAATGATGATTACTAAGTACATAATTAAAGTTTATTCCCATTTTTAGATTATATAACACATGCACATGCGTGCGCGCACACACACACACACACCCACACACACACACACACACACCACACAACACACACACCACCACACACACACACCAACAACACAACACACACACACCACACACACATCACTAGGAAGTACCGGCACCTTCTTTTAATAACACAAACTTCTTGCCCTCATGCAAATTTGCAGAAGTTCATATTGGTATCTTAGCAGCACTACACAACATTGCGTTGGCAACGTTGTCACAATTCGTTCTCATTAGTTCCTGGTAACCATTGGAAACCATCCGGGCCTTCTATTATCGAATTATGGTCTAGCGGGGAAACGCAGAGAGGAGGGATGGTGTAGTGCATATAATAGATTTATTTCTGGCACTATATTAAATTTCTGATTTTCTCTCTTTTTGTGTTGTTTGTGGACTCTGCCTAATTTACATCTTTCTGCTCAGCCCTCTCTCGTCCCCAGCGGCCTTTCTCTCCGACTCGCGACATCGCCTGTCTTTTTTCAAATGTCAGTTTAATTGTCCATCTGACCGACTTGCCTGCATGTCCCACCAGGTGGTCTCTCTCTCTCTCTCTCTCTCTCTCTCTCTCTCTCTCTCTCTCTCTCTCTCTCTCTCTCTCTCTCTCTCTCTCTCTCTCTCTCTCTCTCTCTCTCTCTCTCTCTCTCTCTCTCTCTCTCTCTCTCTCTCTCTCTCTCTCTCTCTCTCCCTCTCCCTCCCGCCCTCTACCTCCCTCTCACTCCCTCTCTCCCGCCCTCTACCTCCCTCTCTCTCTATAAATACTCTTTCCCTCCCTCCATCTGTGTACAACCATTATTGATGGTTGGATACCCAGTACTGGGTCCAGCCTCGATAACAGTCAATCAAGGTGATGGATCCTCACAGCACAGCTAATCACATTACGCGCAAAGTGTCGGCTCCACGAACTGATGGATTATAAAGTGAATGTTTTTTCCCTTTCTGTGTGTTATTTGATTACTTTTTTGGCAGCCTCAGAGCACATCACAGACGGCGTTGAGCATCTAAAAGGACAACGCCCTGCATTAGTTTCGAAATATGGCTTTAATAAAAAAATGAAGTTGTTTTTTTTATGTTGCCTGGCAACAAGAAAGAACAAATGTTCTATGGGAAATTAAGCTATGTGAGAAGAATGTTATTTCTATAATAAGCATTCAAAAGTATTCCATCATTTCTCCGACGGAACAAAACAACATGACAATCAGGACTGAGCTGGGAGAGCCACTTAGCCCAATTCTGAGACGCCTGACTGTCTCATCCGTCCCCCCACACACACACACACACACACACACACACACACACACACACACACACACACACACACACACACACACACACACACACACACACACACACACACACACACACACACACACACACAGAATCAGAATGGGTTTCAACTGTTACAGGAGGTTTAAAATTCAAATTTTTCCCCAATTAGTAGTAATACATCTCTATGCTCCAGTTCCATCTCACTCACTCACTTTGCAAGAAAAACTAAAGTAAATTATTCATCAACTAGCAAGGAGAACAATTTGATGGATGCAGTCAAACAGTCATTCATGCGGCTGGTGATATGTTAATACATTTGAGTAAGTATACATTGCCTTAAATAAGTGTCCCAATCTCCCCCAATCTAATCTGCATCTAGTCTGGGGTTTCTATGGCGACATCCTACGCATGAACCGGCGGCATGACGGGTGGCAAAGAGATGCTCGGAAGATGATACAGTAAGGGGATCATAAGGGCGCTGGCCTCCGCGCGCGCGCGCGCACACGCACACGCGCACACACACACACACACACACACACACACACACACACACACACACACAGGAGAGCGTTGCTGTTTTTTCTCCTCTCTACATTTTTCCACTGTTCCTATTTTTTCATCCCGACGTCCTCATTATTGAAAGTCGGTCCTGGAAGTTGACCCCCCACCGACCAAGACCTAGAGCACCTGCTATAGTTCTGTCCTCAGAAGAACATTGTCTCCTTAATAGTACAGCGACATCCTCAGTTGTGAATAACGCTACCAGTTTCACCACCAACGGCGTGTCATTTTCCTCCAGCATACCAGCATCTGGTATACTGGAGAGAGTATTTATACAGAGGAGGAATAGAGTAGAGAGAGAGAGAGATATAGAGCTAGAGATAGAGAGACAGAGACAGAGAGAAAGTATGTCTCAGAGACGGTGTAAAAATGGGTAAAACAATTTGGTCACAATACAGTTTTAGTAGTAAAGACCTTGGATGTAAAATAAAAGTCTCGTCTGCGAGAGGTTAAACCTGGAGTCACCACGGTTGCTTCTTATCTCTGCGAGTGATGAGTGTTTCCTTCTCCTCGCCCCTCATCGCTCACCTCTTCCGTGCTACCATCTACGGCTCTCACTGGAGAGGGAATCCCTCAGGATCCGTCCTGATAGCAGAACAATGCTTCATCCTGACCGTCTACGCAGATCACCCAGCAGCCGTGGGAGTTAACCTCGATCTACTGCGTTGGCTTTCTGCGGAGCCGGAGGAGCTTACGAGATTCTGTTAGAGCGAGTTCTGTTAGAGCGAGTTGTGTTACAGCGAGTTCTGTTACAGCGAGTTGTGTTAGAGCGAGTTGTGTTAGAGCGAAATTTTGTTAGAGCGAGTTGTGTTAGAGCGAGTTTTATTGAAGCGAGTTTTGTTAGAGCGAGTTGTGTTTGAGCGAGTTGTGTTAGAGCGAAATTTTGTTACAGCGAGTTGTGTTAGAGCGAGTTTTATTGAAGCGAGTTTTGTTAGAGCGAGTTGTGTTTGAGCGAGTTGTGTTACAGCGAGTTCCGTTAGAGCGAGTTGTGTTAGAGCGAGCAACTGCAGGGGGACGGAGGTCAGAGGGGGAAAGGTTCTGTCTCAGACTCAAATCTTCAATACATCGGGAGAAAATGTGTCAACACGTTCTTTCTTTCGGTGTTCACTTTCCGTGAAAAACACACTGCCAGTGTTTTCCACTTTTTGTGTGGAAGGGCAAAAGATAAGATATATCTCAAGAAAATAGTCAAGGGATCTAGAGCGTACCTGGCTGGCTAAAGTGGTGTGTGCACGCCCAGGATAAACGGGAAGCATTGTCCATGTTTCAGAGTGGAACAACCTTTCAGAAGCTCTTGGGAAAAGGAGGTTAGGAGGTGCTGGAATGAAATTAGCATTTTTTTAATTAATCTGGTTAAGAACTACAGAGAACGACAGCATTATAGGGGATACAAAACAAATGACATGAACCTATTAATGCAAATGGATGTTTGAGTGTAATCCCAGAAATAACTCAGTGACCAGTTTAAGTGTCCAGGTCTACGGTAGCATTTGCCCATCACGGTTGTCATGGTGATGCAAGCGAGGGGAGGTGAGGGGAGCACTCACTGAAGCTACTTATTAAACCCTTGTGTGGTTAAAGTAGCCCGGCCACCTCGTACACATATGGGGCAACATATGGGTATGTGTGTGTGTCTCTCTCTCTCTCTCTCTCTCTCTCTCTCTCTCTCTCTCTCTCTCTCTCTCTCTCTCTCTCTCTCTCTCTCTCTCTCTCTCTCTCTCTCTCTCTCTCTCTCTCTCTCTCTCTCTCTCTCTCTCTCTCTCCCTGTGCTTATCAACACATACATACACACAGTTAAATTCCCGATGTGTATGCATGAACACGGAAGTGTATGCATGCCCACATACACTAGACACTTGTGTGAGCAGACATATTTTTCAGAAAAATATCAGAAGCAAACCAACATCAATAATTTGCTCATATTGCCTTTGCTCAGGACTATCGATTTATTTTAATGAATTCACACACAAACTCACACACACACACACACACACACACACACACACACACACACACACACACACACACACACACACACACACACACACACACACACACACACACACACACAGGCCCCGAGCAACTATGTGTAAATCGAACAACGTAATCTTATACTGAACAAAACCCTGTTTACGGTTAGCAACATACACTGAAATATGATCACATCATTCAAGTATCGACTGAGAATTTTTCATAACAACAACATTAATGTGAGCCCTCTTTTCAGAAATCCATCATAGATGCATTAAGTGTGACGAGACCGAGGTTATAACAGGGGGAAAAAAACAATTCCATCCTGGTTATTATGAGTCAACTGACAGGCCATTGGAGCCAGCGGAAAACATTATCGGTCACAGCAGACTGCTGTCTGCGTTACGATAAGATAAGATGGAACTTTATTAATCCCAGAGGAGGAACGTCGGGGACTACAGCCAGCGTGAGGGGTACAGAGCTGGGGAGAACCGGAAGGAACAGAAAAAAGACAGGAAAAAGGGTAGAACGGAGGCGGCCTGGGAGCGGGAGGCGACGGTGGGCTCAGAGGTGGGCTTCTCAAGGTTGTCTCAATCGCATTCGTTTTCGTTTCATTGAAAGGGCGGCGAGAGGGGGGGGGGGTCTCGTCTGAGCACTGCCGGGGGCCGCTGATGGGTTTATCAGGTACACACGGGCGGCCGTCCGCACGCGCGCGCGTGCGCGCACACACACACACACACACACACACACACACACACACACACACACACACACACACACACACACACACACACACACACACACACACACACACACACACGTCAGACAGGGTTTGAGCGTCCCTCCACTTCATACACTACCTCACCCTAAAAAGGAAACTGAAACAGAAAGTGTCTCATGAATAATTGTTCTCCATCTTGGAAGATAAGGAAATACAATAAAGGAGGCTAGTGGAAAATCATGTTTATTATGTATTTTAGCATATATATATATATATATATATATATATACAGTATATATATCTAAATATATTATAGAGCTGTCAGTTAAACGCGTTATTAACGGCGTTAACGCAAACCAAATTTAACGGCGTTAAAATTTTTATCGCGCGATTAACGCAATTACTTTATAAAAAAAAAAAAAAAAAAAAAAAATTTTTTTTTTTTTCTTTGGCTCAAAACAAAGAAGCAGTACCCTGACTGCTATGTTCAAATGACATTTGTTCAAAGCAGTCGTTTAATTGCACTATAGGCTCTTTTTTTGTATCGTCCTGTTTTGATCACTGTTTATGCCAATGTTGTTATCAATAAAAAATCATTTGCACAAGGCAAGCCGATGCACTTCACCATGTTGATAAGAGAATTAAAATGAGAAGAATTATGGGACAAAAAAATCAAGGGATATTTAGCATAGAAAAAGAATTTGCGATTAATCGCGATTAATTAGAGTTAACTATGACATTAATGCGATTAATCACGATTGAATAATTTAATCGCTTGACAGCTCCATGAACCATCCTACATATGCCATTCGACCGAGCATCATAGGCTCATTAAAACATTTGTTCTAGACGACAGCCTGACAGTCAGCAGCTGGCCTACATTGCAAACTATTTCCTTCTAAATCTTGGAGATGGGAAAGTGCTTTCACCCCTCTTCCCCTCCATCCTGGGCACACAGGGCACCCAGTGCCTGGTCCCTCCATCCCTCTCCAATTGGCCCAGGGTGCTTTGGTACTTAGCAGCCCGCTTGCTAGTCTGAGTCAGCAGACTCAGAAAGGACTGGCTGTTTTGGACACAGAGCAGGTGTGTGTGTGTGTGTGTCTGTGGTGTGTTTTTGTGTGTGTGTGTGTGTGTGTGTGTGTCTTTGCATGTGTGTGTGTGTTTGAGTTTGTGTGTGTCTGTGTGTGTGTCTGTGTGTGTGCGGGATTGCTCCGCATTCTTTGCTCCGACTTGTGTGACAAGACTGTGTAGTTCAATACTACATGCCACCATGTATGCCATAAATACCATCCCTCGCCCTTCCTCACCCCAATCCCTACCCCAGCCTATTCCCTCACACGCGTTTGAAACATGGCTAACGCAGAGCGCTCAACTGCTGAGGCCTAAAAAAAAAAAAAGTTTGGTTCCTGTTGGTTGTCAGTTGAGGTCATGGGTAGGTAGGGAATTTATTTTATTTTTTTATTTTATTTTTTCCAGCGGCAGCGAATGATAAGTAGGTTGTTTTTCCATTTATAAACGAGAGAATGCGCTCATCCTTGGACAGAATGAAGAGGTGCTGTACAAAAACGTAATTATAGTTTGCATCAAAAAAAAAAAAAAACATTTTTTTTTTTTAAAGCTCATAAAATAATTTGGGTCGCACACAAATGGACAGGGTCGGTCGGAAACCGGAACCAAACAAAAATTTTTTTTAGGCCTGACCAGCTTTTAATGGAAAGGAAACGTGTACAGGAGACCGCTGTAAGTCACAAATCAACCGGCTGGATTGCTCCAGCCATCTCCAGCTATGTATCCATGTCCTCTCCCCCCCCCCCCCCCCCCCCCCTCCCTCTCCATCGCTACACTTGACCTATAAAAAGAGGCGTCCACCATCGGGAGCCACCGGGGCTGCCTGCCTGCATGGGAATGGGGTGGCTGGGAAGAGAGCAGCAGGGAATGACAATAAGCCCAGTGTATCGCTGCCAACATCGGAGCAGCAGGTGAGACAGGCAGGTACCAGGGAGAGGAAGACAGGTTGGCAGGCGCACAGTAATAGGGAGAGACTGGACGGGGGGGGGGGGGGGGGGGGGGAGAATCGAGGGGAGAATACTTAAACGGACCACCAGTCAAGCTGACAGACAGACTGACAGACAGACTGACAGACTGACTGACAGACGGGCTGAGGGAACACGTAAAGAGGACAGACAGACAGATGACAGTGCTCCTGTGGAGTGGCCAGGGAACACGTAAAGAGGACAGACAGACAGGTGACAGTTGCCTCGACAAACATTAGGGATAGTAAATGTTGCCATAATAGGCTTACAGAGAGCACATTCATCACAGAGACATGCCAACGGATGAGGATTACACCGTGCATTTCTCATACCTCTATAGAATCACATTTGCATGCAAATGTGCCAATTAGTAAGAACACTGGCTTACATTCACATACATACCTCAAATTATATTCTGTTAAATTTGATATCGTTTTATATTCAGAACCGGATTCACCTCAATGACCTGACAGTGTATCACTTCGAAGCCACACCCAAATTAATGATTACTGATTAATCACCTCATTAGAAGACTCATCTCACTATCTGAAACAAACATGCTTTTCCACTTTGGCAAAAGACTATTGAGACATTCCAAGGTGGATGTGACATCACTCTAAAGAAAAGCTGGAGACATGAGGGATGCACGCAAACCGCCCGGTTGATAGGGAAACAGACTGAGGTCTCCAGCAGCCAGGTACTATTAACAGAGACCTGACCTTTCAGCTCAGATCAACGGCTGACATTTACAGCATACGAAGGTACACAGATAATAAATATAGGAGGAACAACAACTCAAGAGGCTGGGAAACGTCCAGTCTTTCTCACTCCACTCCTATTCTGATGGCTATGGTATTAGAAGTGTTATGTTATGTTAGTCATGTTAATTACAGGGAGCATTGTAGAAGCCACTGCATAGACCCAATATTGCTTTGCATTTTTCCTAAACTATTTCAAAACAAATACAGGCATTGGTGTGCGTGTGAGTGAGTTGGGGTCACTACTCTAGAGTCTTGCACACTCAAGTATTAAAACTGTACTTCACTCTTTAGTCAATCCTTTTAGATCCAGTGGAAACGTGTATTGTTTAATATATGCAAATTCCACATAATACTAATGGTTCAATGTGAAATTCATTCTACGATGATTAGCTTTGCTATATCTCCCGTAGCCGATATTATCTTCCACGCATGAATGCCTGTAGGTTTATTTTTTAAGATGAGATCTTTTCCTAATCTTTGGTTGGCATAAACCCCAAACATCACATGCTTAAACCGATTATGTATCGAACAAAAAAGGTTATTGAACAAAAAGGCTGCCGTTACCTCTGCCACAAAACACCGGGAATCCTCCCTGACACACACACACACACACACACACACACACACACACACACACACACACACACACACACACACACACACACACACACACACACACACACACACACACACACACAGCAGTGATGCATGCTCCGCAATGTACGATCCCTGTGGCACAGATGTAACGGTGTGCCTTAATGACGTGCCGGGGCTGTTCTGCTTAATAGCAGTCTCGGTTCACGCTGTGGAGATCACAGAGCCTGGAGGCCAGGGGCAGAGCCTCTCGGGTGAAGCCTAATCAACCGTCGCTGGCAGCCTCGTCCGCGCACACAATGAGCGCACACGGAGCACAGCACACAAACACAACGCGGCTGACACTGTAACCAACATTGACTGCTTCATTGTACAGAGAGGTGAACAAAAGCAAGGGACTGGTATGTGCGTTAATGGGTCTCAATGCCTCCGACTTGCTGAAAGGCTAATCAAATAGCAAATCGCTGGGAACTGATTAGAGGGCTCACCATGGTCCAGACCGGATTAGGAAGGAAATCAGTCGTTTGGTATGTGCATGCATAATGCAGGACCTTTTTTATAAACGAGGCAGACAGGGTTATTCATAGAGGATACTGGAACCACCAATCACGAAAGGGAACAGAACATGTAGCGAGCATTAAAGAATTGACCCGGCATCCCGCTGGGACACAACACAGAGGCAGTGATGAGGCCCCAGTCTTCACACATCAGGATGATTCACACCAGCCTGACGTGGTGAGATGTGTCGCAGCGCTTCCTTCAGGGTCAGGCGACATGTTGTCGGAAGTCATGAAGACGTTTTAAAAGAGACGCGTTAAAAACATGCAAGCACATCGATGTGCCCTACGCCCCAGTTTAAATGACCACTTTAAAGCCCCTCTCTATGAGACCGCCCCTCGCCCCCCACCAGCCGAAAACACACACACACACAGTAACCATGATGTTACAATGGCAGCAGACAGAGATTTGTGTGTGTGTGTGTGTGTGTGTGTGTGTGTGTGTGTGTGTGTGTGTGTGTGTGTGTGTGTGTGTGTGTGTGTGTGTGTGTGTGTGTGTGTGGGGGGGGGGGGAGGCACCATCAGATGGATGTCTGTGGGCGCCTATCTGACTCAAGGGGTCTCCGGCTTACAGAGGAGTGTGTTAGAGAATCGTCAGCGGACCGCGTCCTGATGACACCAAATTAAACCGGGCTCCGCTGATTTAATAACACCGCCAATATGTGGAACGCAAACTGGGGACTCAATCTATTTCCCCCGCGCCCGGAGGGGGAGACACGAGCCCACACGGCAGGCTGGAGCACACACACCTGTTAGGACGCTGATGATTTCAGGGAACAACATATGAAGGACGGAAGCCCCCCCCCGTCCCGTCCCGTCCCGTCCCGTCTGTCGTCTGTCCCTTTATCAATCCTCAAAATCAAAATAAAACATGTCCAACCCATAATACCTCGTCGCCCCGTCCGTATCATATCTCCCGTCCCTCTTTTCTCTCCGTCAATGATAAAAACAGAAGGCTGATGTCAGAGTAGAGGCACGCACAGTAATCCACGTTTACTACAGGTTACCAGTGCACTGTACCCCTATTCTCACCCACCGGCGTTGGTGGAGGTCTGATCGCTAGAGGATGGCTCACCATAGGAGACAGTGGGGAGTCAGTGGAGAGACAGCGGAGGTCTGGTCAGTAAAGGATGGCTCCGGATAGGAGAGAGTAGAGAGACAGTGAAGAGACCGTGGAGGGACAGTGGATGTCTGATCGCTAGAGGATGGTAGGAGAGAGTAGGAGAGAGGGGTGGGACGCCTACCTGATGTAGCGCAGGGGCTCAGAGGTCTCCGACCCCACTTTGGTGGTGCTGTGGTTCATCTCGTCCGGCAGTGGGTCCGTCTCGGCCAATGGGATTCTCCAAAAAAAGGCAGGCACAGTCAGACCAGGCTTCCCCACTTCAAGGGAGGAAGAGAAAAATAAACACACAAACACGCACACTATCCCTATTTGTCTGACTGAATAAACACTCCACAGACACACACGCGCACTCTAGCTCTGTACTTGAGTGTAGTGAGAGGAGATAAATAGGCTTGCTATCTCTCCCTCTCCCTCTCTCCCTCTGGCTCTCTTACTATTGGTTCAGATCCTGGAAGGTGATTACCGTCTCCCACTCACAACGCTGCTTTTGTATGCCTTTTTTTTTTCATCTACGCTCTCTCTCCCTCACACTCTCTTTCTCTCTATATATAAAAAGATATCTGTCTGCTCTGCTTCTCACTGACGCTCAGAGACTCCTGTGTTGACGCGACTGGCTCGGAGTAACACCGGCGTTCACCAAGGGAGGCGGAGGGGGGAGACCAAGCCGCCCCATTGGCTGTGGCAAGTGCAATCAGAGCTGCTAAAGCAAGCTTTGGTATCCCAACTGCCTGCACCCACCTCTTCAAACACGCACACACACACACACACACACATTGACACACACACACACACACACACACACACACACACACACACACACACACACACGCACTCAAACACTCACCACACACGCAGCGAACACCAAAGGGATGAGAACAGTCACACAGCCATTAAAATGAGCAATAGAATGAGGCCGTGAAATGAAGGGCAACACCCTTCATCTGATGATGATGATGATGATGAATCTTAATGACTTTGAGGGGGATGAAGATGGAAAACGTATTTGCTAAACAGAGCTAATGACCGTGTACAGTGGGGAACACGCTGCGTAAGCTACTGCCGTGTCTTTATCGGAGAATAAACAACGGATAAGATTTAAGATTGGATTTCGACGCGTTCAAGGCGGTGATGATATCACTCACGGTGAACCGAGAAATGTAAATGCTGCTGCACAAGCAGCACTACATGCCAACTTCAAAGTAACGCTTTGATATGAGTGGGCGGCTACTGGGAACGCAGGCTCTAGATCTAGATACACGCACGCACACACACGGGATGGATGAGTGAAGACTGGCACGGGACTGTTGATACTCTGCCCCCTAGTGGTGTTAAAATAGAGCTGCAGCGCTGAACTAATGAAGTAGTAATTACATTAAATACAAGAATGTAGACCCTTTGCCCCAAAATAAAACGGAACAATTCAATATACACTTTTAATTTATCGCATGAACGCATGACTTTTTATCCGTCTACAGCCCATTGTAGTATTCGGTCTCTTATTGAGGCCTTTTCTGACTTCAGAACGTTGACCCATGGGCCTATGTCATAATGAAAAGTGGAACGGAGAGAGTTTGACCGCTCCGCAGCAACGGCTTCCCAGTACCCCAAACATCAGCTCCTCGAATTGACCACAAAAAGACACCATTGACCGGGCCCAACTTTATCTCAATCCATCAACTCGGATGCACAGATGACAGAATTTGCCGAGCGCTCGCTGAATTAACCAATAGCAGGTACACACACTGTGAACATGTTCAGCAGGGTTGTTCTGGGGAGAAGGGGCTACAGACTCGGGAAAACCATCGGCGAAGGAACTTATTCCAAAGTAAAAATCGCCAGCTCCACCAAACACGGCCATAACGTCGCCATCAAAATCGTGGATCGAAGATCGGCACCGCAAGACTTTACTGTCAAGTTTTTATCGCGGGAACTGACTATCCTGAGGACGGTCAGTCACGACCACATCGTTCGTCTCCATGAGCTGATCGACAGCACTAGCGGGAGGCTGTACATCGTGATGGAGTTGGCTGCCACTGACCTCCTGGAGAGAATCCAACAGGTTGGCAGGCTCCCGGAGGAACTGGCCAGGACGTACTTCACCCAGATTGTTAGCGCCGTCTGCTACCTTCACCAAAACAACATCGTCCACCGGGATCTGAAGTGTGAGAACATACTGCTCACAGTTGGCAACGAGGTGAAGATCACAGACTTTGGATTTGGGAGGTTTTTAGAAGGCCCCTCTGACCTGAGCAGCACTTTCTGCGGTACCCCGTTGTACGCGCCACCAGAAGTTCTCCTCGGGAATCACTACGACCCGAAGAAGTCGGACATCTGGAGCATCGGGGTCATTCTTTACGTCATGCTCACGGCGTGCATGCCCTACGACGACTCGAACGCGATCAGACTCGTCCGGGCTCAACGGGCGCCGATGGCGTATCCTGAGAACGCGGCATTGGCGGACTCATGCAAGTCCTTCATACTGCTCATCCTGCAGTACCACGCCTCCGCCCGGCCCGACATCCAACAGGTGGCTGAGTCCACCTGGCTGCAGCCGGCAGTGGAGGACAGCGATGCTGCGGCGGCGGTCCCACAATAAACTCTGCTTATTGACTGTTAGTGTGTGTTTGAAGTGTTCAACATGTGCCCGTTCTCTTTAACGAGCAATGCGGCCAACATATGGAAAGTCTTTTAACAGTTCAGATCAAGGCCACCATATATGTACCGGCCGTGAAATACTTTAAGTGCAAAAAAATGAACAATAACACCACAAATCAAACTTGATAGAGGGGTTAAAATTAGTTTTTATTATTACTTGATAGAGCGGTGAGAGAAAAAAAAAAGAATCCAAACGTATATTTTTCATGTACACCTCATTTCCCCGAAGAAGCGCCTTGGAGCGGGGATCCCTGGAGGAGACGGAATGATGACGTAACCGGCCTCAGCAGCGACACCCAGCGGTGCACGGAGGGCCTGCAGCCGGTCCACACATTTAACGCCAACTCTCCAGTCGTTCGCGTTACATTCAACAGTTCGAATCCTTTTGCTACATCCGGCCCTTGTCTGCCATACACAGACAGTTTGAAATATCCCCGGCCGATTTAAATCAATCCAACTGTGGAAATGAGGAGTCCCAAACGTCCCAGATGTTCCTAAACACCTGTTTGGGGTTCTACCGATGAACAAATGACAATGTCGTCTACTAAACACTGAGACCTTTCAACACAGGCCTTCTTGGTGAGCGATGGCCTTGAAAAGAAAAACAGAAAACCTATGAATTAACAAAGTCGTAAATCCTCGATGATGGCATTGTTCAACCCTTACAAAAGAATCGAGACCGATACATGGGTCTATAGGCCTACACAAAGAAACAAAAAAACATCTCTAAAGAATGGGGTTATACTTAACAAAAACACTGCATGTGTGTAAAAAGGGATGAACACATTGGTTAAGGGTATACAAGGTTTACCTATAAATTAAACCTGTGAAAGAAGGTTGCCTAACTCGCGCGTCAGCAGTCTTTACAAGAATGCACCGATCGGGGCGGACCTCATGTGACGGCTGCTTTAATTTCTCGACCATTGTGCACACCGCCCGCAAAAAAAAAGACAGAGAAAACTAATAATTTAAGTATCCATTACATCCCGAGACCCCAAACATAGCCATTTTGTAATCGTCCAATCGTATGTACCTTACAAAGGCAGCCACCGCAAAGTGAAAAGGTTATAGCCTCGTTGACTGCGTCCGGAGGCTGAGCGCATCGCCGCTTTTTGTTATGGGCATATTGGATTCCCCCCCCCCCCCCCCCCACACCACTAGCTTATCCTGAGCCACTGAATCCTTAGAAAACACATTGCATCGCACATCACAATTGTAAAGAACCAATTATATCAGACAAATCATGGACGACACCTCAAAGCAGACAAAAGAAGAAAACCATGGTGCGTTTTGTTTTTAAATGGTTACATTCTGAAATGGGACCAGCTTCTTCTAAACCAATGACAGGGTGTGCAGGACAGAAGATGCGCGCGTTTTAAAATGGGAGACCCATTCCAACCGATGCCTAAACGCAAACCTCTGCTAACGGGACCCTATAAATAAACCGGGAAAAGTTGTCTAAAGAGGAAAAAGAATCCGCCACAAACTACAACTAAAAGCAAAACCACGTCATGAACCATGACATCGTTCGCAGCCCCATGGCTTAGCAGGAACGTATATTTTTACATCCAAAGAGGGTTCAGGAACACCCAACCCCCTGGGAGAAGATTCTCCATTTGGACTCCAGTAGTTCTTTGGACGTTTTTTTTCTTCTCTTATTTCCTTTCTACAATATCCAAGAAGTCCCCGAAACTTTCAGTCTGCATTTTGATTTTGTTTAAATATTAGACAGCGAGACATTTATCTGTTTTAATGGTCTTCATCTTAGAAACAAGTCATTAAAAGTCGGCTAAAACACAGAACCCAGCAGATGTAAAACCACCTCAACAGTAACCTTAACCAGGAGCCCTCGACGAGGCCAGTTCCACGCGTCAGGGAGCACGACATCTCAAACACAGTATAGGACTTACAGGACACGTTTCATATTCAGCCATACAAAATTATCCCGACACACTGCCCAAACGCTCTGCTATACACACACGCACATAAAGTGGAGAGGCAATCTGTGTGGAGATAAACGTTATTTTTTTTGTTTTGTCTTTTCTTTTTTTAAGTCTTTAGTATTCGTTTTTGCAAAGCTAAAGCAGTTATTATTTCCTGGATGGTCCACAAGCTACCCCCCCCCACCATAGAACCACAGTTAATGGACTATAGCCGAGTAATGCTCACTTCTGGCCATTACTCCAGATTCCCCCGGTATTTCACAAGGTTTTATTTCCACAACTATGTAGTCAGAATGGATTTAAGAGCAGCCATCTTACTCCAGAAGCTTTGTTCCCTGCCAGACATGTTGGAATAAAAGTATTGATTATGAGCATTTTTTCAACCACGCGTGGCAGTGAATAATGTTTTGCGAGGTCGGTGGACAGCTACTTAACACAGCCCATATAGCTATGAAAAAAGGATTTCAGAAACACCTGGGAACCGTCCAAATAATGGAGATGGGTAAAAATCCCAACAAGATGGAACTTCCGTCCAAATAATGGAGATGGGTAAAAATCCCAACAAGATGGAACTTCAGAGTCGAGTCCAGCAACCGCAGGCTCCTAGTGTCCTACTTCACCTGGAGAGGAATGGGGTCAGGGCTAAGGCTAATCTTTGACGGTGCAAGATGGCGGCTATCTCCCAGCTAGAATGGAGGTCAGCGAGGATGCGACGGCTCCCTCTCGTTGCAAACTTGAGGCTCAACCGACGACGGAGGGAGAGACGACAGACACATCTGAGGTCGTACACGTCCCATCCCCGGCACTCCTGAATATTCACAATCCATAGGACGTAGAGACAGACAGACGGCAGCAGAAAGAGCGAGGGGAAATATATATTTTTTTCTATTCACTTTTTTTTTTCTGTACTTCCTAAATATGGGTCAAAACGTAGGTCCTCCCCCCGGCATGGTCCGTAGTTATGTTGATTATTAGGAGGGTGAAATTATTTCAATGGGGTCATAGTTATTGTAGAGGTTCATGGCGCAGCATTATTTCCATGTGTTGGCTGTCTGGGAGATGGAGCGGGATGGGATCATGTCCAGCAGATACTCCCGCTGGCGCTCCACGGCGGAGCTGGTCTTGTGGGCGGCGAGGCTGGGGTTCACGTACGTCATGGGGACACCTGTCGGGGGACAGGGTGCATCAGTGAACCCATCGCAAACACCCGTTGTTCCATTCTCCAGGACACACATTTGCTCCCCAGTTATACCATGCCAGAACAGCAACATTTTGAGATGTGGCACAATAAACATCTGTCCTCAAAGAGTCCCGACAAACGTGCATCATTGTGTTCCGCTCGCCAAATCATCCAAAGATAAAGACGGCGATACCGAAGAGCTAAGACAACGGTGAAGGAGTTGTCAAAAGCACAGAGGTGTGTCTAAATGGAGAGAGCATTCATTGTATGTTGTACGTCCTGGCACTTAAAGACAGTACTTATAATTGTGTAGCATCTTATCCCAGCTATCTTTGCTGTGTACGGGGAATGGGTTAACCCAACAATTATTAGTGCTTGCTATGAACATCCTGACTGTACCGACAGCCATATATTGTCGTTTCTCTTTCTTCTACTAAATGTACTTAATGTTAAGACGCTTTGGATCAAAATCTTCCAAATGCCCTAAAGGTAAACGTAATGTATACGAGACTGAGGACGGGGATGACGGGGACAGGGCGGGGCGCCTACCTGTGTTGCCGCCGCTCTGCTTCCTCCAGGCGGCCATGTGGACCTGGTTGCTGCCCCCGCTGCCGGTGGCTCCGCCCTTTGGCCCCTGCTGCAGCGGCCTCGCCGCGGGATGCTTGACCGGCCGGTTGCCCATGGCGGCCGCCGCCGCCGCCGCCGCGTTCTGCAGCTGGGCGGAGGAGTAGGAGTGGGCCACGCCCCGCGAGCTCACTGGAGACCCGATGCTACGGGACATCTGACCGACCGTCTGGGAGGGCGGCACGAACAAAAGGTCCAATAAAGTCTTACAGTATCAGTATGCAAAGGGGTGTCTGGCCTACGCATTGTAAAACAGTCAGAGTTGTACCAACGACGACTGTTTGCACTTAAAGGCAGTTGGTCGTTTTATCACCATGAATAACAGGTTTGTAAGTTAACACGTAGCTACCAGGGAAACTTTAGGGACGGATATCACACACTACAGATAATCAACCGACCCAATTTCTTTCACGACACACACACACACGCACACACAAACACAAAAACATTGTTGCAATGGGTTTTCATTCATTTACAAAGGGTAACTAGAACTGGTTCCCCTTAAACCTTGTAGGGTTGTCGCTAGACTCGGGTTTACCTTGATGGCGGAGTGGTGGCGAGCCATCGACTGCCCCCTGTGCTGCTGCTGCTGCTGCTGCTGCTGATGATGCTGCTGCTGATGTTGATGCTGTTGATGCTGCTGATGCTGCTGGTGCTGCTGCTGCATGGCAGCCCTGACCTGCTTGAACTGCTGGGACACCAGGATCTGCTGCTCGCTCTTGGACAGCGACGGAGAGGTGGTCTTGGAGACCGAGGAGGACGAGGAGGAGGCGGCGGAGGAGGCGGCCTGCTGCAGGATGCGCTGC
The DNA here is from genome assembly GCF_902167405.1 of Gadus morhua. NCBI lineage: Eukaryota > Metazoa > Chordata > Actinopteri > Gadiformes > Gadidae > Gadus > Gadus morhua. The sequence continues at coordinate 26,973,378 of NC_044059.1, read as the reverse complement.
TCTATCTCCTGCTCCTGCTGGAGCGCCTTGACGAAGGCCGCCTTCAGCCGGTTGGTGTGCTCCGCCTTCAGGGCCTTCTTCTGATTGGACGACATGCACTGGTCGCAGAGGACGGTGCCGGCCTTCTCCTGGCGCCAGCGGGAGGTGAAGTCCGTCTTGCACTGGAGACAGGTGTGCGGCTCCTTGGGGAGAGAGTTGGCCATCGCCGCGGCCGGGCCTAAGCTACCTGTTATGGGTGAGGGTCAGGAGGAGAGTGAGGTCAGACGAGGGTTTCACATTCTATCATGGAAGGAACGCTGATAACTCTGAGCACCCACATAAATAGAGGTGTTCCGATAACATTTCTTCCTTCACGATACGATACACATTCCTGAACTTGAGTATCGGCCGGTACCGAGCATTGAGCATTGTAAGTACTGATAGCACTTTTCTTATTAAAGGGTTCTCTTACGATAAAAGCAATGCGTCAGTTCACTTACTGTCGACAAAAACTAGTTTGTCGACAAAAACTAGTTTGTTGACGGGAGAGGAACTAGATAATTTACAGTATTATTTTCAGAACTAGATCATTTACATTTATTTATTTATAATCTATAATTATAATAATACATTTGAGGTACTTTTATTGTTTTTTTCGGAACAACTCTACAAATAAAGAAACTATAAATAAATAAAGAATACTTTACAAAGTGGAGCAGCCTACCCCTGCCGTGCATCTCTAGCAGTTTCTGCACCACCTCTTCCAGACCCAACAGGTAGATGAACTCGTTGTTGGCGGCCGACGGTAGGAAGTTGAACTCGGGGGCCGGCGGTTTGGGCGGAGGGATCTCCAGCAGTGTCTTCTCCAGCTGTTTGCGCAGCGCCAGCTTGGCAGCGGCCTGCCGGGCGGCTGGAGACTCGCTGGGGTTGGAGTTGGAGTTGACGTTGGGGCCCTTATGGGTTGGAGAGGCCTGGGGACAAGAGGAGGCATGAGGTTAGCCTTTGACAGACAGGCAGACAGGCTCTTCATTCATCACGAGGGGAGTTATGGATTATTTTAGTCACGTATTTGTTGCTAGGTGTCCTGAGGATCCCATTTTTCTGTTTTATTTTATTTCTTGCATTTTATTGCTCTTTATTTTGTTTGTAGCATTTTTTAGCGGTTCAATAAATAACACATTAAAAAAATTAGGGCGTTACAACAGAACTTGCATTAAAAAAAAAAAGCAGCAGCAGTAAATATGATAAAGTAAGTGACCATATAATACAATTTATGAGATGCAATATAAGCAGGCATACGCAAAATGAACAAGTCAGCAGAGCTAAGCGGCTCGTCTCTCCGAAACATCCCTCACCGACATCAGCGTAAACATGACCTCATTGCCCAACTACGGTACGAGCGGCGCTACGGCGGCTCACGGAGGCCGTCCTACCTGGGGAATGTTGACCATGACGTTGTTGTTGGCCACGCTGGCCACCCGGAGGAGCCCCTGCTGGATGATCCTCTGGCCCTGCACCTGCACGTTGGGCACCGACGCCCGGGGGGCCAGGAGCAGGGGCGGGGGGCCCGAGCCGCTGTGCTGCTGCTGCTGCTGCCGGAGGCTGGCGATCTGCTGCGGGGTCACGGCGATGGGCTGAGGGACCGACGGGGGGGGAGAGAGAGAGTTGGCAACAGAAACGAGAACGTCAGTGGAGGAACGGAACGGACGGTCGACGACGTCGTCAACGGCTGAACAACAGAATCAATCATCTGCTCAAGGTTTGTGGATGTTTACCGAGGTCCGGACGCCTACCTGTGCTCCTCTCAGCAGCGGTGGCATGACGATCTGGGAGTTGGGTTTGGAGGGGACGTGCTGCGTCCCGCCCCGCACCAGTGGAGGAGGGATCACGGTACCTGAGCTACGTCCCGTCACCTGTAAGCACACAGACCGTGACTGTGTGGCGTGGGACCAGCTCAGCGGTGTTGTTCTGAGATTGAACTGGTTCGTATAGGCCGCTCACGATAATGACGTTATCAACCTAACGAAGGATATATGCATACGACTTCCGTAGCCTACCATGACATTGCCGTTGTGTTAACATGCATGTCTGATCACATAAAAAGGTCCCTTTACACTGACCAAATTGTTCCCTGCAGTTATTTGCCCGCAAATGCTAAAACAATCACGGCGCTGACTGGGATTGTACACACAGGACACACAGTTGCTGTTTTGATTTGAAGATTTATACATTTGAATCGCATCAGGTCGGTCAGTTTAACCAATGATCATCAGGCATCTTTGTCTATGCATGATGTCGTCTCCGTGGCTCAGCCTCTGGTCGTGTGTGTGCGTGCGTGTGTACCTTCTGTACAGTGCTCTCCTTCTGGATCTGGCTCTGTCGCAGCTTCTTCAGCAGGACCAGCTTGGCCTCCTGGAGTCGCAGCTCTTCCTTGAGCTGCTTGATGATGCGCTCCCTCTCCTCGGGGCTGCTCTTCTGGACACGAAGAGGACAAAACACACTTCAGAGGCCGACCCGATGCTGTTGGACTGGGTAGGCCTCCATCGCTGCTGCTCAACACACTCAAATCCTAACAAATCTCTGCGACAGATTCAAGCATGGTTATGGAAAGCTTTTAAATTACAGCGTTTTAATCTAAACATATATAGATAATATATACTTGTATCAAAAAAGGAAAGCCTTTGCTATAAATTGGTTTCACATAAAGCAGAGGGAATTAACTGCGAGCCACGATCCATATCAGGTTAGAGATACTTCAGTAGTTTAAACTTAAGTAGGGATGTGGGAAAAATGACAAGTCTAGGTTTACCACATTTAGTGCAAACATACATTATCAAAACGATAATCACTGGGGGAATAGCGCCCTGTGAGAGTCAGGCTGGATAACAGAACCGTGTCGGTGACTGAAACCTAATGATGTCGCGTCTTGTGCACAATCGATTTCCGATCCCGTGTTTAGGGCCTACATCGGCGGAAAACGGCTCAGTGGCAGATCCATCGTTAAATCGCTAATAACCGTTTGGGGTTAGGGTTGTCAATTGACATCCTAAAAGACTGAAGAGTTACCATGAGTTTATCCGTGTCCGTCTTGGTGAAGCAGTGGCCGTTCATCACGGGGCTGGCCGGCTCGTTGTCCGACAGCACGATGACGTCGTCCGGGGACGGGGGCTGCCTCTCCTTCTTGACCTCACTACGGGGAAAAGCGAAGGAGAGGTGAGCAGATGGCCACTTCGAAACACAGCCCTACATTCTGGGGTGAACTTGGAATCGGCGCAGTTTGGAACTCATGCCAGTAGAGGGCATTAAAGGGTTATGGTTTCAGCTGCGCTGCAGTAGGGCAATGCTAACCAGGAACACAAGGAGGTTAGATCCGAGAAATCAATAGCCCTGTAATGGCGGAAGGGGGAGGGAGCAAAGGGACAAGCTGGCTGTACCCCCTTATCTATATCGATTAGCACGGAAAAAATACGTGCCACTCCCTCCTTTTGACCCAAGATAGCGGACATTGAGTCATAAAGTACATGGGTCATCTCTGATTGACTGCATGTACAAACATCAGCCACGTTAATCTGTTTAATTGTCGATTTGTGAAACAAAGAAAACATGTTCCTTCCCTTCCCCCACCAGGAAACATGAGGAAAAATAATTAACACAACCAAGGATTGTTACATGAAAACCAACCGAAAAATGAACAAAATAACAGGAATTTGAATTACAATCAATGTTAAAGTTTGCTCTATACAGTCTGTCAAACTATATGTGCAGGCAGTCCAGCACTCCTGTAGGGAGGGTCTATATAGCCGAACCAATGAGTGGGGTGTCATCAAGTTGATGCATGATTCCAACCAATCCGGGCCATCAGTAGATGTTTTCCTGCCTCATTTTACCCAGGGTATATTGGATTGCAATATGAGTAATTGGCAATTCAGTTAAGTATATTGGATTGTGTCGCCTGAATCTATGTACAAAAGGCACGGACCATATCTTATTCTTCATCGCTCTTTTGAACGGACAGTGCAGGGAGACAGGTTCAAAATAAAAAACAACTTTTCCCCAGCTATCTTGACTTTCTGGTGTTTCAAGGGTTTAGTCGTCTAATTTAGCGTCTTCACACTGCAACCCAAGTGTGTGTACACAGCCATTGCCTCACCTTGACCTTGGCACACAGATATGGTAGTATCAGTTATTTAAGGCAACCATAAGCTTGTCAGGAGCAGTTATGATAGTATAATATTACTATACAACGACAAACACTTTCATTTTCAACAGGAAATCACGAGGAACGAAGTGGCAATCCCCAAGCCCTGGTTGCCAGACAACTTCCCCGTCCCCCAAGAGACACCAACAGCAAAGACAAGGTACTTCAGTTCACGTTCTCCTTCTGGTACATGAACAACAACTTTGAAGGGTCGTCTTTACTAGTGCCATCCACACAGCCATGACTTTGAAGAGTGAACCCGACGCCTATGGATCTACAAACTGTTTACTCAAACGCCGGAGGGGGATGGTGTTATGAGCAGAGCGGACATAACATAAAAATTAGAAATGCCCATTACGTGCACTGCCACACTGTCCTCATATTTCCTGACATTGTTCCACAACATCATGCTTCATCACAGACATCCTGTACAGCCAGCCCAAGAACAGTGGCTCCTTCCTTCTAGGGAATATGGAGAGCGAGGAATAATCTTGAGAATCACAGGTAAACGAAAGTCTCCATGTTGCCCATGTAGACATTTTCGATCCTGGATTAGCAGTATTGTATGATTTGAAATGGCACTGAATACTCTCCACTCCACCTTATAAACACCTTTTTGCTTTCTCGGCCGATACCTAGCGTAGTTTCCTCTATTGATACACGGATCTGCATCAGTCACCCACATGGGTTCCGTTCATCAGTCCGATCATTCAACATCATGTGTTGATATGGTTATCGGACGTAGACTGACATCTACCATCTTGCTGATGCGTCTTGCGGTGTGCTATCAGACAAGACATGTCCTCTCGGCCTCAGCAGTGACTGTAGACTTGTTTGGTTTCATAAACTCCTTAATAGGACGTTATTGTGATGAAATACATTTTATGGTAGGCTATAGACAGCTGTGGGGCAACACCATTAGCTCCTGTTGTCCTCTGTGGTAATGTCAGTCAATATGATGAATATATTCATCTGTGGTAATGACAGAATACAGTGGCTCGTTCACTTTACCAACAGACTTCAGAGGACATTTTGTGTTCGTACAGTGTGAAATCCTAAATATAAAATAATTGTATGGAAATTAAACCGGTCGTCATGTTTCACATCGACTCAAGTAATGCCAAGAATGCGGTCCCACATATCCTTGAGGGTTAGTTTGAGTCTTTGAGAGTGACGTCATCGGGTTTATAAATCAAACAAAGAAATGTTGATCAGGTTCCACAGTTGTGATCGCTGAAATTGCTTTAGGGCGTTGATCCACAACTGCTGTGTGAAGATTTCACTTGGGTTATTTGCGTCAAGTGTTAACACTCGAACAGCACCGTGATCGAAGAATAGCTCTTCCAATTTAACCAGCAAGGTACTTGTAAAGGCTTAAGGATGGTGGACTGGAGAAATGAATGGTCATTGGAACAAGATGAGGTGTGGCCAGAAAAGGCCGAAATTGGTGGTAAATGTTACGGCTGTGAAAGGTGTGGTAGCAATTTGAAGCAGATTACTTTCATGTCATTTCCAAGCCCAGTGGAATAAACGGACTGCAGCCATCAACATCATTTATGTTGATTCTGCTGAGATTGTCCACGTCTTTGTGAGTGAGAGGGTTCCAGGTCGGGCTGGAGGCCCGAGTCAGACCACCATCCAGACAGGGCCTCAGACCTGCCCTTGTTCTCAGGCGAGGCCTAGTCAGAGCCTCATCCTGGGCCTCGGCTCCTCCCCTCTCCCCCGGCTGCTGACACCACAGCCAGGGAGCTTAGCGGAGCCGAGGTCCGCTGAAGATCCCGGAGCGCGCGACAGTGTGGGGGAGGGGTATGGATGGCTAGGAGCCAACCTATTGTGCACACCCTCACTCATTACTTTATACCGCCACCTCGCCTTGTTCACTCAAGACACCAAATTATTCATGCACGTTTCATCTTTGAAATTCAGTCTTTATACATTCCATACACTTCCCTCCTCATGAGACATATTTCAAAACAGGCCAAGACGTTTTGCAACATTTAAAACAAAACACAACAAGGATTCTGCGATAACCTTTGACAGACCAATAGACAGAGTTGCCTCAGAAAGTTAAAAAGAACCTCAATAACCATTAGTCTGATTGCCATCACATGGAGTCTGCACGCTGTTGATTAAATGATCCTTGCATCATTTCAGTCCTATAAGCTTCAATTTGTTCATCGTTTGATACGAAACACATACTACAAATTGTAGCAATACTAAATGGACTCCTGTTTTGTTTTTTTAGGTACAAATGCCTACATTTTCCAAATGCCTTTCTTTCCTCAAGTGTGGTTTGAGATCACCACAGGTCATTGGAAGACAAGCAATACATCCAAGATATTTTCTTAAATACACTTTCATCTTTAAGACTGACTAATCTGGTAGTTTCAGCTTCATTAAAAAGGTTCATGAAAGACTTTGGGTAAATATTTAAAATGCATGCGGAGGATTAAACCAGGTGAACTTGTGATCAATCGAATATCAAACCAACTGACACTCATTTCAGTCACCTCCTTTGGTGCCTTTTACTGCAATCCTCCATGTGTATTAATCACCCTACTAAAACATCACATGACATCAGGCATTTCTGTCTGGTCATGTGACACACCCACCATCAATGCAGGCCCCTCCTTTCTCCAACTGCTCCTTCCCATGTGGAAACCATAGCAACAGCCGGTTAGAACCAGTTTGTGACACATAGCCTTCATTTTGTGTGAAGAGCAGAGTTCAGGTGGTGCTTAGGGATAAAATGGACACCAGATCCGAGGAACCTTAAAGTTCTTCACGACGAGGTGTCCACCAGGAAGTAGACATTGACTTCTTGAGTGACTCATATACGTAACGAGGTGAAAACCACCTTTACTTAATTTGCGTCCATGCTCACGGCACTGGGAGAGAACCGCTCAGCAGTCCATTTCTAGGCCTGGCACCCAGAACCTCCTGCCTTCACCTCCATCCCAAACTCTGACCAACCCAGAACGCAAACCATAGTTTAGGTCCAGACAGAGTGTTCACGGGCTGATACAAGCAACAACATTTGTAATCAGGACTCCGAAAAAGACTTCATTGTTTGCGATCATAATTCAACAGGACATTTAACATCAAAACTTTTTGACTGCTACCCTCCAAATTGTTAACAATCACAATGCAATACATTGGCTTCCTTTGTGTTCTACTGATTCAGAGATAATTAATTCATTATGAGGAAGTAATTTCTTGCTTAAGAAAGCAAAAGTACAAACCAACCAGACCTCCACGTTCCACGTAAATCAGACGTTTTGAAAGGTTTGTTTTTCAGTTTCTCACAATTTTACTCGTGTTGGATGGCTTTCATGAAACAACGAGTAAATGTGCCAAAGACAAGCAAGAAACATTTCCAGCCTTAAAACAAAAGCTTCACAGCATACAAAACGTAAATTAATCAAACGTTGCACTGCCATCAAACTCAGATTTACCTTTTCGCTGTGCTCATGTCCACCGGCTCGTCTCCGGTCTGGACCTCCACCTTGATGGTGGCCTTCACCTCCCCCGTCTTCAGGAGGCTGGCGGGCACCTTGGGGATCGGGTCAGGCGTCCCCTCCGAGGCAGCGTCCTCCTCGGGGTCCTCTACGTCCGAGAGGCCGACGGCGACGGCGGCAGCCGGGTCCCCCGTCTCCAGCTTCAGCCGCTTGCTCTCCCCGTCCTCCGGGGAGCCGGCGGGGCCCGGTGGGTCTCGCTCCAGCGCCCGCTTCTGGCTACGCGTCAGACGCGCGGCCTCCTCCGACATGGCTGCTCCCTCCCTGCGAGGACAACGTTTTAGGGTTAGGGTACCGGGAGTGGACTACATTCAGACAGCCCACCAACCCCGGCTGCTCCCTCCCTGGGAGGACACGGCATTCAGGGGTTAGGGAACCGGGACTACATTCAGACAGCTCACCACCGCGGCTGCTCCCTCCCTCTGAGAACACCACGTTTAACTGAAAGTAGTCCAGGTACCCCAACCATTAGAGTTGTTACCAGTATCAGATTTTTCCACCGATACTGCATTTTAGGCAGTATCGCCGAGACAGCGGCGACAACCCTGTCTCTGGACTAGAGACCGACACAAGCTCTGTGGTACTACCCTAAATCTGCCTAACTTTGATTTTTTTGGGGGGTTGGATGATTTGGCAAGATGTAAGATAGCGCATCATGCGTGTGCATTTTATGGCGCTAGATCTCCTCAAGTTGATTGCTATCTAGTGGTCCGTTTTAGCGTCTCACTGCTGTGATGGGTCTGCTTAGAAACGAATCGACCAAAATAACACGCTACTTTTGCTGTGTGGTCAAAACAAGAGGCCAAGTTTGCAGTGCAATGTCAGGTACTATATACAACCAAGCTAGAATGTCTCGCAGCAACAACGCTCAGGTCACCTCCACATTACAGCGCCACGGTTAGCATGCTACCGCAGATGGATGTTGTAAATTTGACTTTCCAGCCAACTTGAGAATTCATGCAAAGCCCCACCACAGAGCCATCGGCAGGTTATCCAGATAACCATATGATTTATTATTGAAAAATAAAACATTTGAAAGTCTGAAATTCTAAATAAATATGACCAACAACTGCTGGGAATTGTGTGACTACATACATAGAAATACAAACAGTCTGAAGGAGGTGACTCACTATTCCAAACACTCAATGATTATTATCTTAATATTAATGTCACTGCCAAATTCTGCCTTGAATCCCAGTATTGACATTAAAGCTTGAGAAGGCAACTTGAAGGAACCAGCCAGACTAAAATACATTTTGAATATATCCAACTGAAAAAGAAACCCTCCTGGCCCTCCCTCCAAAAATACTCCCCGAAAACACAAAGCTAGCTCGCTTGCTTTAGCAATAGTTCTTCCCAGCCATGCGTGCAGTTTGACAAGTAGACAGACCGATAGGCCTTCCAATCAAAGAGGCTTATTACAGGTCTGCAACCGCCACAAAAAAAATCAAAGCATTGGATTTGTGGATTAACCCTTACTCGGACAAGATCAGAATAAACCGCTGATCATACGGAGCCCCACACGTCAACAATCAATCACACTGAGTAGCCCATACCTCCCTTCAAGATGATCATCAAATCAACCCCTGACCCCTACCCCAAAATGACCCCGGTTCTGCTCCTCCATGTTGCTTCTGTATTTATCCCGCACGTGTAGTGAACGTTAAGCAGGGTCAGAATGACAAAAAATAAAATAGTAACAATCGTCATATCACATAACCCTATATCACAGCCATACATCAACAGCAGTCCACTTTCAGAAACGGATGTATAGACTAGTTAGGGCCACCTAAACTCCCTGAAAAACGGTATAAGACAATATATGCAGTAAAAGTATGGCATTATATGTACACAACCTGCTTATGGAATGGGTGCATGCAAAAGCATATTTCATATATAGCTGAAAAGCCCACAGCTGTGCTGACTCCAGAGCTTTTTGGTCTGCAGTGACATCATCACAGCTCCAAGTGATATTCCAAAGAGTCCATGGTCTACACAAAGCACTTCCCCCGAAACCGGTTTAAACTGGTCTGTGGTGGAGAAAAGGATGGAGCTGGTTTAACCCCTGGAGAGACACATTGGCAGAGGGAATGGAGATGGAGACAGAGAGGCCAAAACATCAAATGTATTACAAGAAACATCCTTTCAATACGAAAGTCACAACATATTGACAACCCTATATATTCATAACCGCCAGCGCAAAAACACCCATAATCTTCCCAGGCGTGCACCCATGCAAGCTTGCTGATCGCCGGAGCGCCGAGTGAGTGTGGGGCCTCAGAGACAGCCAGACGCTGTACACAACAAGGACAGACGTGCCTCGTCGTCCCATCCCCAGACACAAAAGGCCATCTATCTGCATGGGGTGACAGCTTCCACAGTTGTGCTGCAGTCAACTACCCACAGCGCTCCTAGAAATTAGTTTACTGGGTGTGACTGTGGGGGAGCTGCCGAGAAACACATTGACTGACAGTGAAGTGAAGTGTCAGGGAAGTCTTGCTCTTCATGTCACTTGACTTGTGCTGCTTTCACCATTAATTCTCTGTTGATGCCATCAATAATAGTCTCCTTAATGGGCTCTTGGCTTATTGTAGCCGTCACTCTGTATGCCATTGCCAGCGAGTATTTTGCAGTCCCTGGGCGAGATACTGTTGAGATCCCAGAAGAGATGGAAGGCAAACTGGTGTATGCCCCACTGCCAAGCAACAGAAAGGAAGACATCAAATAAAATGGCTGTGTGTGCGTGAATGCGTGTTTCTCCTGTGCATATGCTCCTGGGTGAATGGGACTTGTGACTGGCCTAAATCATTACATCATCTTCAGCCAAAGCCCTCTGAAGTACCACAACTATGAGCTCATTTTGTGATCAGCGGCAAGGTCTTCGCACAAATGACCAAAGACATGTACTTGACATGTATGTGATGAATGATATGAGCATCAACCCACCATGCTTACCATTATGAGAGAGAGATCTGATAATGGAACCCTACTTTTTAATTTTTTTAATCAAAAATAACAAAATAAACCTTAATCTTGTCCTTTTTGCTGCCATTACATATACATAGGATCATGAGACATGAAAGAGAAAATAAATTAAGCTTTAATATATTGTGCACACAGCCTTTCATGTTGATTACAAAAGTTAGACAGAGAGGACAAGCCGAAATGACCCAGCTCAAATATGCAAAAGATGGCCCAGTCTCATACGACATAGTCCTGGGGGGTTTATTCCATGAAAAAAGCAATACGCTTCAAAGAAGGACTGCGTTTCAGACGGACAATAACGAACAACTCCCACAACATGGGCAGGCAGTCAGTCAACCAAGAACGGTTCCCTAATCAATCAGTGCAAGTGGCAATCTACTTCAGGTCTGTCCATCAAGCCTGTGAAAGACCTAATGAGAATAGGTCTAGCCAGGCAAGACAGCAGCTCCACCAGGGGCATTGCAAGGGCTGGTAGAGGAGGCTGCAAGACGCTGTTGTAGATGGGTCTGTCTTTGAACGATGAATTAAGAAAGAGTTACACTGGTTTACATCAAAAGGATACAACTTGCTCATACAGCCTTGATACTCAACTCTTCTTTAGGATAAGCCTTGCAGCAGTCACGTTGTGCTTCGCTTATTCATGCTAGGTTACACAGTCCACGCAGAAGCATTCCTAGTGAGAAGGCAGCTCCATTTCCCAAAGAGCCGGGGGAGTTGACAAGTGTCGGGTTGACAGAAAAAGTGCCATGGAGAAAATGAATTAAACAAATTAACATGACAAGTCTGAAACTGAAACATCTTTGACACATGCTTCGGGATTCATTAGGACCAATTGCGCCCACACTTCTGGGATAATCAGATAACCCCGAAGTGATGAAACGGTTGAAGTACATGTTTCAAAGAACACTTAAAACTCAATAGATCAGCTCAGAGTCAGTCACAAAGAGTGTCCATTGGTTGTCCAAGGGCTTGCACTCCGTATGCACTAAAGAGAAACAGCCACAGAGCACATCGGTCTCGAGTTTTACATAAACAGCTTTTAATATGGCACGGATAAAATAGCAGAAGAAGGGTGGCATTACTGATCTGCGATCGTTCCGTCAAACGTCTAATATGTGGAACCAAAACCTCCTTATATTCCTTCAGAGTATTAAGGCCTGAGGGCAGACACCATGTTCGCTATAAGAACAGAGTATTCTTTGTCTAGTCAAATGTGTGCAACAATCTACTCCTAATGTACCTTTACAAAAAGGCCCTGTCCTATTTCTATGATCACGTTCAGAACAGACTCATTTCTTTCTGCCCTGACACAGCCTAAAAGAAAACCTGCAAATCAAAACACTTGTATTCTGCGGCAGCACAGGTTCACATAATTACACTGCTTAAATAAAAACATTGCTTTCCATTCACTGAAATGGAAAGCGGCCCCCATGTATGACAACATTGACTTGCCTGAAAGCAGCCGGGATTCCCTCGACCTGAATTTGACTCAAATCGTATTCTGTGTAGTGACGGGCGGATCAGTGGCAATGCCTCCTCTCTTCAGGTAGCGTGTTAGCCTCTCATCTGCTGCATTGTAATGATCTCCCCACTGGGACTGGATTCAGCCAGCCAACACATTAACAGCCATCTGAAAACATACTCTGGCTTTTCAACACCATCCTTTGGCCTCGTCGGACGAAGAAACAACAATTACACTGACCAATAAAGAGCAAGACATTATAGCCCAATAAAATAAAAACGGTGTGAGCGTCAAGAATAAAAATGTCTTCAATATCAAGCCATGTCAATATTTAAATGGTTTTGTTATAATGCTTTCCTTGAAATAAGGGTCAATTCCCTGCGTGTTTATTCAAATTCAAATGCTGTGACACAAAAGTATATGGATCCAGGGCTGCAATACATTGAGGGAAAGGGAAGAGAACTAAATATCATTATCCATGTTTACCAAGCCACGGGTGGGGGAGGGGAATCAGCTGAGATGCCATGGTTGGCTGGGGGGAGGGGGTGGGTTGGGGTCATTACACAGTACCGGCTGGAAAACACTCTTCCTTGTCTTCTCTTCGTTAGACTCCTTTCCTCCTTCCCTCTACTCCTCCTACCTTCTCATTAGCCATCATAATATTCTGTTCCTTCCTCTTTCTCTCCGTCTCGCTCCTCCTCCCCCACCACTTGCTTTTGCGTTCTACTGCCGTCGTCTAGGCCGGCGAAGGGAGTGTGCCCCTACTGGTGGTGTCCTGAATGCCAAGGGTTAAGCCCCTGCCATTTTAACGCCAATGACAGATCAGACCATTAGGGTGTTACCTAACAAAATGGAAGCTTTTAACCCTGACTCTGCCAGACGACCTGGATGACTGCGTGGAACAGTGTCAGTGTGAAAGCAACATGCGCAGGAAGTGAGTGTGCCTCGTGCACATGAACACACTGGAATGCATACACACGCACAGAGACTTTTTTTTTTTTTTTTTTTAGCATCAGAGGCCAACAGATTTCCCTGCCTGACACTAGTGTCCAGAGGTCCTCTTACCAGTAATACATAGACGACTGGGTTTTCATTTTGCTTCTATAGCAGCCGCCTTGACAAGGCAGATAATACATCAGCACAGCAATGAATTTGTGAAACCAATAGCATATCTTGCAGAGTGCAATCACCATACAATCGTATTCTGGAGACGCTGGACTGTATTCATGCGTGAACTGGATAAGCCTGAGATTATCCAAACTACTTTGCATCAAATGCAATAGCCAGATATAAACGTCCTAGATGTGGTGTAGTCGTGTTAAGCAAGCGATCCCTAGTCTTCATCTCTTATCTCACTTCAAGTCATTTGATTTACGAATGTTAACTTGGCATAATAAAAAGGAAAGTTAAACATTTGTGGCTACAATGGACCAGGATTATCGCTTATTTGGGGCCACACTGCTTCCAAACCCGTCACAGAAATTGTTGTCAGAGCGCTGAACCACACATCGACTTGTGGGCGAGGACGACACGCGCAGGCTGATATCAGATTTCAATTCTTGGAAATGTATGGTAGCAGGAAATGACCAGTGAGGAGCGAGAAATGGAGGGCACAAAGGAGCACAGTAACACACCAGCCAACAAAGAACCGTTCTGCAGAAGTACTCGTTGTGGAGTGGCTTCAGACGCCTGAATAATCTGGGGAGCTCTGCAGAGGCACGGCTTGGGTTTTGCTATAATGATTACGATCACGCATTATGTATGGATTCACTTGCGGTACAATATAAACCTTTGGTACAGCACAATGTGAATACTCGAGTATACTTTGAGTTTTACTTTCATGAAGTTCAAGATGGATTAGGCACGGCAATTTTAACAAGGTCATGGCATGATGAACCAGTTTCCACTGGTTTAACTAGAACCAATCATTTGCATTACCACTATGCATACATTAGGGCATGTGTTAAACAGATGTGCTGAAACTAGGGCTGTCAAGTTCTGGACGGTTGGTCGACATGCACGATATGCACTTGTTCGACCAAATTCTCATTGGTTGGACAATCATTGGTGTTAAAAGCGCTTCTTAATACCTTATTTTTGGGATCGGAGAGACATATGCAGACAGTTTTATTTTTGAGCAATCTGTATTGTTAGAATATCAAATAAAAAAATAATTTCAAAGTTGTGTAGTTTCCGTTATAATAAACTAACTTTGACCTCGCCCAACTACAGGATGACTTATTACTTACTGAAGATACACTCTTCTACAGCATTTCAAATAAGTTGTTGGGTGTGACAGCATTTGCTTAACACCCGATGGGCTTAAGGTATGAAAGTATCAGCCTTGTCACCTTAGCACGCATCGCCATTCACCATCCACTGGGACCCATTATATTAAAGACAAATCAAAACCTAGTACGCAACGCTCCGTGGCTCGTCCGGCGTGACCCGCTGTACATTAAAGCCCTGCCATAAGCGAGTCCGACCATCAGACGATCTGAAACCCATGACTTTCGCAAAACAGCACTTGCACAATAGTTAGGATACATGGTTGAGTAGTGCATTGTTGCAGATTAAGTTAATCTAGAGATAACGTGCAAATCTATCTATTTTCTTTTTTCATTGACCGTCACCCATCGATTGGCCATTTAATTCAGTCAACCAAGAATTTATTTGGTTGACTACAGCTGAAACCATTGCAATCCCTCTTGGATACATCCCTTGATGTTCTAATAAAGTTGTTACTGCTTGCCACAAGTAGTTGCCATGTCAGCCTAAGCCAGCTAACACACAAATGGAGGATGGGGTTACATTGCACCCAACTTTAATAACAGCTACCTCTCAAATATAATAATCAACAAAGTGTAATTAGTATTTAGATTTGACTAGCCGCTAGATATCGGTTCAAATACATCACATTATCCCAGCTCAAACTGAAATAAACACATAATGTAAACTACAATACATTAAGATTATTTTCAACACAGACAAGCAGTAACATGGTTCAAAAACAAACTACCGGTACTCTGCAACCAGGTTAGCAACGCTACAAAGTACCATGTAGCTATACAACACTGATTGCCCACTTGGTTACATTTGAAGAACAAAACCTTATTAGCCTTTCTATACAATGTATAGATTAAGGAGGACGGCATGGTCAGCGTTATTTTATTTTATTATTACCAGCATTCCCAATTAAACTTCCAAAACAAGGTTTTTCTCCAACTCTGTTTCTCCAACTCAAAAACTCATTACAACCAGTCACACAGCCATGCAGTTGCTTCGTCAGCAGATTTCCCCCTTCTGTGCCTTACAATTAATCAGCCCACGAGAGTAACTACTAAAACAACTACTTTGGTTGGAAAGGTAAAAACATAGACACGATACCATTAGAGTCGGCGTTGCCCTTTAAAGACACACATTTTTAAGTTTGTTTAGATAAATGTTGGAGCTCATGTTAGAAATTATTCAGTGTGATACACGGTATTATTGTGAACGGATTATACCTTAGCATTAAGGCACTTCTTAAAAACGGTCAACTCCATTCTCATAAGGACCATCAATAAAAAAAAATCTACACAAAATGCAAATAGATGTTTTGCATTCG
Organism: Gadus morhua; assembly: GCF_902167405.1. Taxonomy (NCBI): domain Eukaryota; kingdom Metazoa; phylum Chordata; class Actinopteri; order Gadiformes; family Gadidae; genus Gadus; species Gadus morhua. The sequence goes on along the minus strand of NC_044059.1, from coordinate 26,957,632 downwards.
AAACAGTGGGCTGCAGCTCCTACTGAATTGGGAGCACATAGAAGAGTCTAAATGAAGTAGCCTACGACAGGTTAAACAAGACGATGGTTGAGGCAGTCAAATATTAAAGGATTCTTCTAGGAACTCAATGCAGCAAACGCAAATGTATTGCAGCCTAACAAACATTGAAAGACAAATACCGGTACTATCTACATCCTGAAAACCACACCAGTAATGCAGGCTTCACAGTTTGAATTGTCATCATTAATAAATGAAACAGACAATGGTCTGAGGTTCAAGAAAAGTTTACATACATTAAGGGAGGGTCTGTGTAGATTAGGACGACTCATTTGGGACATTGAATGCTATGATCTGCCATCAGGCTGAGGGAGTTTTGAGTGTTTGCCGATGCGTGCCTGATGCTGTCACAACATTGTAGGGTGCTAGATATTGCCATTTCAGCCTTTTCCAAAAGAAGAAAATTGACCCAAATCAATGCAAGTTTTCCACAGTTACTGCTGAGAAATGTCCATCCTTTTCATCCTTCAAAAGCACATCTATTGTGTTGAACCGGATCATACGACCACCATCTACAAAGCTGCACATGATTGACCAATTCAAATTGCACCCTTTCTTCATAGCTCTCAAATCCAACCCATAAGTACAACATTAAGTTTCAGGCGCCATAGAGACAGAGAGAGTAAATACAATATTGACAGGTTAATCTTCAGATATAACCATCTTATCTTAAAAACTAGGTAAGCATTGAAACATGATATAACCTGTATCAATTGCACTCTAAAAGCCATTTCAGGTTGTCTGCAAGAGGCCCAGCATTAGCAACAACAATATCTGTACCTAAATGTACTCTAACTTGAGAGCTTTTAGCCTGACAGAGGAAGGAATGTTAATGACAAAGGAGTCGTTGCAAACATAAAACCCGAGTATTGAAAAACAAAAATATATTGAATTTAGGTGTCCCTTCAAAAACTGTGAGAATGAATTGAACAACAAAGGTTTCTATCCCTTTGTGAAGATCACTGCTATTGAGCAGAAATAGCCCAGGGAAAAGGAGTACAAGCAGTAGTGAAACCAGTAATAGTCGAACCAAATCTACAGCACAATCTTCGCAATCGCAAGTATTACTTTCCCTTAAAAACAGAAAATTTACATAAACGAAAGACAGGAACGAGGATGGACCAGGAAGTAGTAAACAAACGACGCTAAAAGTGGATCCGGCTAGTTGTCCGTGGACGTTACTTGTGCATCATTATATAAACGATGAAAACCAACACCACCTTCATGTCATTTATAATTTGACCATTTGGTGACATTCAGTGCGATGATGCCTAAGGTTGGGCGGTTGCCAGTTCATCTGTCACCGATACGCACCGATGCGGGCGACGACGTTCACCATTACGTTAACTGTTACACCGCCGTAAAAGGCTGTCGTGGTGGAGACTGACAAAGTTATGACAAATAAAGCTTCGCCCGTGTAGGGCATTACAACAATATGATAATCTGCATTACACATGCAAAGCAAGAAACTCGATCTAAATACTACTACCACCTCATTAGGAATACGACGATGTACATTGACCCTTGAATCACACCTTCCTACTTGTATGAAAAGGAAGCGATCGTATGCTTGGCTTTCAGCGAACCCCCCAAATGTCGAGTCTTAAGAGCTAAAAGCTATTTAACGCTAGCCAAGGGGCGATTAATGCAGACTGCTCACACATTGCAATACAAATGTGATGGTGTGGGGTGACATTTAAATCACTGAGAAATATGGATGTTTTTTATTGTTGTTTTTTTAAAAACGACCCAATAGCGATGCATAACAATGAGATCTATTCAGGGGAGTGTAGTATTAACGAGCTAGCGGCTAGGTTAGCTTGTGTACGGCGGAGGCTAACTCCCTGGGTGCTGTGGTGCTGCTCGGCTAGCCAGCCGCTCACAACCGCACGAAAACAAACTTAAATGTGCACCAACAAAAAAAAAAGTTATACTCTCGTTTCGTTCAGTTTATATATTTATAAATAATAAAGATGATTATTAACGAGGCAAGTCGCGTTAGGATTGTTACAAAAGTGACCGTGATCGCAATTCTTGGATTTTTGACTTTTGAGACGGTTCGTTCTGTGCATTGTGTGCTCGATGGGCGTGTGTGTGTGCGCGCGTGCGTGTGTGTGTGTGTGCGTGTGAAACACTGTGTGTGCGTTAAACGAGCACATAGAGCGATACACGAATCAAAACCTTGAACGTTAGCGGTTAGCAAAAGGACCAGCGGTGCTAAGCTATCTCATGTTAGCTGACCGAGCTAACGTCGACAAGAAAAAAAAAACTTCGCCTTAATTGAATTTAAATTAGGCAAACTATTATTTTTTATGTTAATTGGGTATGATTACTTACGTGGTTTTAGAGGGGGTTGACGGCGTTGGCCCTAGTTTTCCGGTTGTTTGGGTTATAATTTAGCTATCAATACCCGTAATTCGATGAAAAAATCCCGGGGATCCCCTCTCTTGTGTCCGCTGCCACTCCGACTGCCAGATAATGAGCCACTAACTCACATGCGGCGTCATGCTGCGTTCAAAGAAAATCGGAACTGAGAAGTTTCGGACGTCCAAGCTCGGGAACGTAAACGATGCGTTCAAGTTCTATAGAAACTTGGAGCTTCCCCGTATTCAACTTAAAAACTCGCTTTGTTGCATGATTTGCACAATTCCAAACAACTATGCACGGAAAGGACGACTATTCAAAAAGGCCAAAATGAACTAAAAGCATTGGTTTCTTTTTTTTAGAACTGCTCACCTTAATTCATCCCACAACCACAAACTGGTATTCTTTAGTTGTGTGATTGTTGTTGTTGGGATAAGAGTAGCCAAATATGGAATATGTCCCATATGCTTGAATAGAAGCTTACAAGGGAACTTTTTAAAATGTAAACCCAATATTTTCTTTCAAAATATAGAAACCAATAATAAACTGCTAAAACAGCATGTCAACTATTAATATTCTGCAATGCAGTCGAGATAAAATAAATCTCAGCTGCATTTATTATTTATTAATACTTATTCTTGCCTTAAGTTTCTTTATGGTGATATTACATTGTTTAAATCTAGTAATGTCAATCGAGCATATTGGAATAACAAAGTTACCAATAACTGCTAACCCATGTATAATATAATTAGAATTTGTCACAATCTGACATGGTTAAAACGTGAACAAGATAACCAAGAAAGATTTTCCTCAAAAATGTAGTAAGCCGAAAAACATTTCAAAAAACTTTTATTGAAAAAATATTTAAAACAATAAAAAGATAGGCTTTATATAGAATATGGCCTATAGACAAGGTTAAAATATGTTCGTACAGAACTGTACATAACAAGCACCGAGTTTATACTTATAAACGTTTATCCAATTTACTTAAAAAAACGTCACTTTACAATAAAAGTTGTGTCAAGTCTATACAAACTGTAAAATAAACCAAGTAACTAACTACATATATACACATGTGTTTGTGTGTGTATATACATACATATATATATATATATATATATATATATACATATATATATATATATATATATATATATACATATACATATATATATATATATATATATATATATATATATATATATATACACACATATATATATGTATATATATATATATACATATATATATATGTATATATATATATATATGTATATATATATATATATATATATATATATATATATATATATATATACATATATATATACATATATATATGCATATATGCATACATATATATATATATGCATATATGCATATATATATATATATATGCACATATATATATATATGCACATATATATATATATGCACATATATATATATATACATATATATATATATATATATATATATATATATATACATATATATATATATATATATATATATATATATATATATATATATATATATATATATATATATATATATATATATATATATACATATATATATATATACACACACACATATACATATAAATATATATACACATATACATACACATTACACACATACATACACATGTATATAAATATACACCACAAAATAAAGTTTACTTCTGAATATCTGAGGATAACTATGATTTGAAAAAGAAAAAGATTACATGAAATGGAATTAATATATTATGGAAGCATGTTATGTTATGAGTGTATTTTCCTAGCAACTACCTACATTTGCTTGAGATTATTTGAAATCCTATAAAGAATGGCACACAAGGAACTCCCTCCACATCCTAAATATAGACCATATTTCCATCAAATTCAAAATATTTGTAAAAATGTATATATATATATATACATACATACATAAGTAAATATAGTATCAATTTCGACATTAATACTGTGCAAGATACTTTGTACCAAGGGTTTCTCTCCTTTGCATCAACACAAACCAGTGAATTCCAAGCATAACACAAAAATAGCATGTTATAAAAATAACAAATAAATAAATTAGCTTTACCCGCCTCTACATGAACCCTATACGTTTTCATAGAAGGCAAAACCTGGCTTAAAGCAAAGGATTCTCGCTATCCGAGGTAAAGAACACATTGTTTCGTCAAGTTAGCACCTTGCTCGACGCCAAGATGAAATGTCGGCCATTCACCTTCAACCAGGAAGCACCCCAAAGAGGGCAGATGGAACAGTGATGGAGGACTTAATTAAATAATAGCAAGACTATTATCAGTTGTAGCTACTTCAGTGAAGGCTCGCACTGTATGCGTACACCTACTAAATCCATGCAGTGCTCGGCAGAAGAGAGTTCTGGCAGCCGGTTGGTAGCATTCAATGGGATTCGTGAGGCTAGTGTCACAGGAAAGAAGGCAGCACGGTTCCTCATAGCAGGCCTGCCAGGCTGGTGGTTGGGCCGTTCTGGGCCTGGATCTGTACGGGAGGAGGTCCATCTGTCCACTGCAATGCAGGAGGACAAACACATTGGGATTATAGTACCTTAGCGACTACATACTGCACATGTGTAGACGTACAAGTGAGTGGAAAGTGTGGTGACTTATACGTTTGCCAAAAAAAAGGTCATCAAGCAAAGCGGTTCACGTACACTGATGAGATTATGCTCAGGGAGGCTACAGGCAGCGATGTGGTCTTGCAGCAGCTGCTGAGAGAAGGTTTGGTGCATCTGAGCTGCCTCATGGGCGTCCATGGGGTTTCCCAAGGCCTTGTTCAAATCTGAAAGCAAACATTTAAACTCATCGTACAGAAAGAGCTGTAAACTATGCCCGAGGTGGCTTTGCATGATGCTTATGGAGTTTATCACTCGTTATTGAGCCATTCAAAAATAAATCTTCAACAATCTATGCACATCGTACAGAGTTACGAAAACATAGTGTACTCATAGTGTATTTATCCAGAATTAGCAGGTGGAGCCTTAATGAATACAACCAATGTCGTTTTCTTAACGGCCAAAGATTCCCCCGTAAAAAACAAACAAATCCCCTTATGCTTGCAATGCAATGGTATTCGCAACCAAGTACAATTAAGGAAGCATGCTATAGGATTATAACCATTGCATACAGCCTTCTTTTCATTAGAAAAAATATTATCCCCAAAAGAGGAACAAGGACATTCCACTAGATTTAGTCAATTGTAGCTTTCACTCTTTCCATAAAAAATCTACAATACGGCAAAAGGGAATTATTCTGTCCTTAATCTTTCATTACAGAAAACAAAGAAACAAAAAGGTAAAAGACCCTCAATCAATTCAAATTAAATCTGCATTATGATTACATCCAACATCACTGAATTACAGCTAAACACGCACACCAGCAGAATGTTGTGCCGATAATGTACCTTTGAGCAGCGCAGAAGACCACAACTGGACAGACATGTCTGGGATCTTACTGGCCAACTGCATGGCTGGTACCACCATGTTGTTGCTCTCCTGGGGACCAGAGGACACGTCTCATTAGAACAGGATATAATCAGATGAACAGGAACCGGTGAGATGTATATTGTATGTTCCCCCATAACCAAATCTTGAATCCACCAAGGTTATTAATACAAATGCACTACCTGGGAGAAATCTCTTGAACTTTCTTGGAGAGCAACTTTCAACCAGAGGTGAACTTATCACAAATCTAGAACTACTGATTTAGGATGTTAGTTTTGGACAAGCCACCAGGTTTTGCTGCTTCTATCTGTAACGTTCTTGTACCAATTTAGTAAATATTGAATCAAAACATCATGCAAACCGAGAAGAAATAGAAAAAATGAGGTATTCCAACTATTGACAGGCAGTAGTCAACCTCCGATAAAGGTTGAAGTAGAGTCATCTCGGGGGCGGTGAGGTGTTTCAGTCTTACTCTGTGGTTTTGCAGGACGTAGAAGATATGACCGAGCAGAACGAGAGAGCACGCCGTCAGCCTGTTCAGGTCCTCTGCGTTAGACATCTTCAGGGTCTCTCTCAGGAAACGTCTGCCACAAGAGAGAACATCGAAGGATGGATATGAGAAGACAGCTTCTAGCTTCCGTTTGTACCGATGGAGGTGGGGAGGGTTTCAATGTAAGAGTGACTGATGAGTTGTTCTGTGAGTTGTTCTGTGAGTTGTGTAGCAATGCTGCGAGGGGTTTTCCTACTTGGCTTCGTTGTAGCGTCCCTGGAAGAAGGACAGGAGTCCCCTGATGTAGAAGGCAGCGGCCCGGAGGCAGTGGGAGCTGAAGGAACAAGACAACAACGGTCTCAAGGTAATGGCGATCACATGTTTGGTTTATACATCCCCTAATTTACCTCTGGATGATCGTAACATGAGAAGCTTCTCCAATTTAACTGCTTGCAAAAAGTCTCAAGGAATCGATAGGTAAATGACACAAATTTGTTTGTTGTATTGCTTATTTACTGTGTTTAAACTGTGAAAACTGAGGAAGAGTTAAACAAGAGCTCATTTTGGTTAAATGCAACGTTTCTTTTTACCTGACGGGGAAGTTGAGGTCCGGATTGATTCTCTCGAGGAGACTGTACAGCTGAAAGAACAACAGAATGTTGATCTCAGGAGATGTAAAACCATTTATTCTCAGTAACTGTTAAATCAATTACAAAAAATCTGTGCCAATTATTTAATTGGTGCTTTAGCCTAAAGTATACCAATATTTATTGAACTAAATAAATGTTGCTTACAAAAAGGGGAGGAATGGAAAGTCGTGTGATGATGTATGATCATTTATAAAAAGCTTAATAGGGAAAGACTAAATATACCACACTGTGTTATAGTAACATAAAAGTATAAAACATAATCGAGAGATGTAATAACGTTGATCAGTCGATTGCACTCAATACATCAACCAGGTTTGGTCATGTCTGTAAAAGTACGGCTCAACGGGGACCCCTGCTGGTTGGTTACAGGAACCGTTTGTGTCTTGCTGTGCAAGTGAATGGGTTGAGAAATCCTATTTATTACTATATATTTAAAAAGGTACACAAATCTATGACTGTAAAAAATATATACATTGCAAACATGATTCGATAAATTGGACACACACACACACACACACACACACACACACCATTAAGCAACAATAAATTCCACAAACCTCCTGGTGTCTGTTGCCCTCCCTAATGTAGACACTGGCCAGGTTAGTAACGATAAAAGTCCAAAGTTCCTGGTGTGACGTGAGCTGGAATGCAAAACAGAATGTTGGGCTCATACTACACACAGTTTATGCAGTGCATATCAAGGAGAAGAGCTGCCCCATTTCTCTATGCACTCACCTGTAAAGCTGTGGTAAACTGGGCCTCAGCGTTGTCCATACAGTTCACCGAGATACAGTAAAGACCCTAACAAACAAATACGTTCAGTGAGTGAGCAAATGTAGGCTGTAAGAACCTGTTTCTCTGCATATGGATGATAGACTGTCATATTATGCTATACACATCCAAAGAAAGATGGTTGTTTTTTCCTTTTGTTTGAATTACCAGGCAATGTTTTATGAAGAGCAATTTACGGCAATTATAAAGTAGACCGACTATCAATTTTATTCAACACAATTCAAGTAAGACACAGCCCAGTTTCTTCGGTGTCATTGTAGCCTGCGATACATTTGATGCACTACTAGGACGACGAAAGAGCCCCTTTGAAACAGACTTTGCTCACCCTTCTATTGCAGAGTTAGTGGAGTGGCGACAAAAATGTACAAACCAATAGTGTGTGCAGCTGAGCCGCGTGGTTGGTGAATAACCGCGGAGACTGCTGGCACAACTGACACACTTGAGAGATCTGGAAAGACAGGGGCCGGAAAGTCAATATTAACAGCTATATGCTGCCCATCATTCAGAACCACATCCCTTAATGCTCTTCCAAGATGAGGTCCGAGGTACCTGAGAACTCACTCAGCTCCTAAGGCAGTGGGCTATGTCGATCGGGTGTCCGCACTAAGTTCGGTATCGATATGGTGCTCCTGGGGGAGCCCGGGAGTACCAGGTCGTACGGGCCGCTCACACTAGGGCCGCGGCCCCGTGCCCGAGCTCATTTGCACACTTAAGTCTAGAACGTTTGGCTAGTGTGACCACGCCATCCGTATTCCAGCGCGGAACAGCCCCATGGCCACGGCACACTTGGGAGAGGTGTGCTGTGGCCAAAGTACAGATGCTATTGCGCGGATACGCAACGTGAGCTGGATGACGTAGTCCTTGCGCGACCCTTCTTTCTTTATAGGTCCTTGCCCTTCTTCCCCACAACAATCATTTTAAACAATGGCGGCAAGCGGTTCACGAGTGGGTTTACGTTGGTGCGATAGTGAAGTCGAGTGTTTACTTGAAATTTGGGCCGACGACAGCATTCACGTTGTTGTTCTCCATTGTTGTTATGGCGGCGTGGACGCTTGGGGATGACGTATTTATCGTATTACGACGTGATGACGTATGTATGAAGGAGCAATCGTGCCCAGGCCACGGCCTTTGGGAGCAGTGTGACCACAGGCCAGCGGGGGGGAGTGGAGAGGGGGGGAATCGTGCTGAATCTTCCTGCAGCACGGAACAGGCAAACGGCCCTAGTGTGAGTGGCCCCTAAGTCCCTCCAGTATCAAGCGCTGGTGTGTGTGTGTGTGTGTGTGTGTGTGTGTGTGTGTGTGTGTGTGTGTGTGTGTGTGTGTGTGTGTGTGTGTGTGTGTGTGTGTGTGTGTGTGTGTGTGTGTGTGTGTGTGTGTGTGTGTGTGTGTGTGTGTGTGGGATAACATTGGTAAACAAAAAAAGAATGAGACAGCATCGATGTACCTCTTGTAAGGCAGTGGCCTTGTGGCCGGTGACCAGTCGACACATGATGATGTGCTCCAGCAAGATGACCTGGAAGGTGGACAGGATCGGGCTGCTGTCCAGCACTGGGAGAACATGAACAGAGTGGGTTAGGGGTATCAGCCAGGGTAACATGAACACAGTTGGTAAGGGGTATCAGCGAGGGTAACATGAACACAGTGGGTAAAGGGTATCAGCGAGGGAAACTCGATGAAGCTCAAAGACTAATTGATACATGGGAAGTAATACAGGAGAAACAGTGAAATCAGGGAAATCTCTGGACTGTCGCTCACTTTTTAGTTTCTCCAGCTGCATCAGAGCCTTGTCTGTGTACTTCTGGGCCTTTTCCAGATAGCCTGCCTGCATGGAGTGCATGACCGTCACCTGCAAAACGAGATCAGATGTGTATCACTCATTGGAAAATAAAAACGAATCTCTTTATATGCTAGACACCTATTGTTATGTTTGAAAGAGGCGAATGGCCTACCAGGTACACGAGGACACACATGTGCTCCTTTGGCAGCCAATGAAAGAGGTCCGCTGGGTTGTTGGGAAGGATTTCGTCATCATGGAGTGTAGAGATGGTTTGGATGCATTGCTGCAATTGCTTCAAACATGGCTTCACACTCTTCACCTGACAGAATTAGAAAATATAATAACGATTTTTTTTTTATAAAATTAGATCAGATTAAACAGAATACATGTTGAATCATGAATCATTATGTTCTATAACAAAATATAGAAGATAGAGAGCACAAGGAACAAGAGAAGATAAGGAGTGATTAATTAGAATCGTTGCTCAGCATTGGACCGTTTGCCTGCGAGTATTGATAAGCAGTATTGGCCAACACTTACATTGCAGCAAACCAATGTGTGCGTCCATCAGTCAGAATATCATATCAGAATATCATATAACCACACTCTCAAACAGCCTTATAGGCAAATGATATCCTAGTTATTATATAATAGATTTAAGAGTCAATTTCAAATACAATACTTTCGGTTAATCACCCGAGACCTATTCTGTACAATCAGTGTAATAAGATATATGATATGGTATGATACATAATAATAATAGATAATCTAAATATAATCTAAATACCGGTAGATCATATATAATAGATATTCTGAAGGATGCACGTCTTGCAATTTATTGTACACACTTATTGTATGTTGTACGCCCTTGCAATTAAAAATGGTAGTTAGCAACGTGTAGCATTTTTATCCTAGCCAGCTTTGTTGTATACGGGGAACGGATTAACCTAAGTGCTTGTCCCTTGGTTCTATGAACAACCTCACTGCAAGGTCTGCTAAATGCCCTAAATGTTAATGTAAATGTAATCCATCTCTCACCTGTCCAGCGTCCAGGTAGTGCGTCACCTGCAGGATGAGGAAGAACACCCTGAGAGACTCCTTCTGGATGGGGTTTCCCTGCCAGTTCTCCACGATGGTCCCACACAGAGTGAGCAGAGGGTGCACTTCACTCAGCTTCTTCTCCATCAGCATCAGCTGTAACACACACAGACACAGACACACACACACACCTTATATATGACATAACTGCAAGAGAAAAGTAAACAACTGTTTGAAAAACATTGGAACTTAGCAATACAGGATTTGGAGAAGCTTTTTGAATATTATCGGATCACTTACCATTCCTTTGCTTAAGGTAAACAATGCCCTGTTGAAAAGAAATCCCAGATCATAACAAATTAGTGGGTTTTATTCAATTACAATCACTATGAAAACCCACTTGGATTTAAATAGTGGTTATAAATGCATGTATATTTCTATAAATTATCACTAAAACTATCCACAAACACAACATTTTCTATGGCTTAAGAAATCCCCTAAATTCTAAAAGGATTGGAACTCTAAGAATCCAAGAGCAAGAAAAGAAACAAATACAATAAAATAATAAAAGAAGAGAATGAAAGGAAAGCTTGTGCCCCGTGTTCCAGCTTCTAGACAAACATTTCTACAAAGCTTAGAAAGGATAATCTGGATGATGCTAGTAATTGCATGCAAAAGATTGATATTTTCCCAATCTCTTGCCTATTTAAAAATGTCTGCCTTGTGAAAAGTACAGTCACAGTCTTAACACACTACCTCAGCAACCACTGAGTAATATGCCCTGTGTGGGCCTTTGCTGGGAAAGCATGATAAACAATTGTAATCATCAAATCAATCAACATACCTTGTGTATTCTGAGCCCACCACTCGGGCATACTCCGCTCCAACCCCAAGCAGATCACAGGCAGACACCAGGTCCTTCTCCAGGGTATGGAGTTGCTGATGGAATCACATGGTTCATTGTGTATGAGCCTCATATGTTATTTTGAATAAGTGCAGAGTTGCTTGTGCATTGCAAGTCGTCATATGTTAAGGTACATACTGCCAATTGGAACAGTAGTCTGCAGTGCCAGTATGGAGTTTGTTGAGATATCTGAATAGCCTTTCGCAGGAGGGGCTTTGCGGAATCCACCAAATTCTAGAAGAAATAGTTCATAATCACTCACAAATCATAGTATTCACAAGAAATATTCCACAACGTCAGTTTCAAATTGTTCTTGACATATGTTGCATACAGGAAGATAATAAACGGTTACTAACATACACAACTGTTACTGTGAGGAATAAATAAAGATTTGCAAAACAGATTTCCTCAGAGAGATGTACACTAACCTGTTGGCAGAATATTTCGGACAAAATACTTGCAGCCTCAAATTTGACATCTTCAAACTGAGGGACCTGTTGAGCTATATACCACTGCAAAACAAAGCATCAAAATAACAAATGAGTCACGTCATATTGTCCACAAAGTAATATAAAATGTAAATATGCATATAAATCGCCCTGACGGTTTGCAGTCTCATAAAATGATGATAAAATGCATTTACAACGCGGCGCATACTTCCGGGCTGCTCGTGAGTTTTTGGGTTGCGTTCGCGTCATTAATTGAGACCTTTACACGAAATCGCTGACATACATCCTGTATTTATTGACTTATTGAATCATTGAATGTGGATTTAGATGGGGCCCGTGCCCATCCTCTTTCCTGCTACAACACTGCTCTTTCCCTGAAGCCACTCTCCCTTACCGCTTTCTCGAGGTGGTCCTTGGCCAGCTCGATGTTCTTCGTGTGATGGTAGAGAACCGAGCCGAGCTGGAGATGCGTCCGGGCCTCAATCCTCTGCGGAGGTTCAAACTGGAAGACGGCTTGCAGGCAGTGAACACATAGTCGAATTTTAGGGGGACTCGAAGTTCGGAAATGCTCAGCAAAACCGAGCAGGGCGAGGTACCAGGGTTCTGGGGCCTCTACATTAGACGCCATTTTCCCGACAACAACAACAAGTTTTCAGCTCTACGGAGAGCTTCCGTGGGTGCCAGATTCGCAGAAGAAAAGTGTAGGCAGCCGTGGGCCTGTTAAAGTCTGCATACAGTGTACATTTGAAATAAAAACAATGTGTTTGTAAGCTGTGTTTAAACGTAGAACGTTTCGTCCCTGGAACAACTATAAAAATTAACAGCTAAACAAATAAAACAAAATTACATGCATTGCAAAGCTTGAAATTATCTACTACCTGGCAACCCATCCGTGTTAGTAGTCACGCGAGACTACACCAGCGAGTGTCCGTCTTGGGTATTGTAGTCCAAAATAGAAGATACATGCCCACGAACTGTAACCTCCCATAGCCTAAACAATCTCCTTTGCAGAAGCCACCAGAAACTTCATGCGAAAATCTTAGCTCAGACAATCTTAAAATAGACACCTGTCGTCGTCGTCGTGACAGCTGTCGTGTTCATTCTCCGTCCAAACATCAACATTGGGTCGGTGCAAGACTGCAGCGCCTTCCAGCAAACAACAAATGCGTGCAAAGGAATCGAGATCCATGTCGACTGACAAGTTGACGACCAGACGATTGTATACATTTGTTTAAGAAAACAAAGGTAAATAAATAAATGAAATGTGTCGATAATCTCTTACCGGATTGTAAATCCGTCTTTTAATCACAGATTGGTGATCTAAACATTGCTGTTTCCTATACAGTCTATTTAATTTTGGACACATTTACCAATGACTAACCCCATTATTTATCAACATTTAACATCTTAAATTACTAAATTTAAGTATACCGTCCTGTATCCTTTTTTTCTTTTTTCTTTATTGCAACCTGATAGTTGACCTTACAGTTGCGTTCAGCCCCAAATATCGTCGTTAATTTACGAAGAATTACATAACATTGCAATTGTGCACTACTCTATTATATCTCGGTAGTGTTTGGCTGCTTGCGGAGTGACGTGATTGCACAATCGCACACATGGACCACCCGGGAATACCCGTCGCCCAGGCCACAGTGCTGACCCTGTCGCCCTCTGCTCAACCAAACGTGAGTTGACAAGGATGTGTAAGGAGATCCCCTGATAACCAGACCTTATGGGGGAACTGCATGGACAATTATTTGCAAGATTTTATTTCGTAAAGTCGTGTATTGCATTATTTTTTTCATGCAGGCTTTGTGTACTCAACAAATCAATCCTAATCAATTGTGCATACATTAGTTAATTGCACCGTACCTGCTTAGGTTTTGCTTTGTTTTTTAGGTGCCTCATGATTTGTGGTTTGGTTTAATTTTCTTGTGCATATTTAATAATAAAGTCTAGTCCTAAAATGTTGCATTTTCAAATTGGCTTAAGCTTTTTATAGCAAGACAATGTGACCTAAATGTATGCCTGTGAGTGTAATAATGCTTCTTGTGTCTTGTGTGTTTGCTGTTTGGTGTTGCGTGTTTGAAAATGGATCTCTACAGAGATGGACTGTGCTGGACTCCCTTGTCTGTGGGGCTGTTGCTGGGGCTGTTGCCAAAACAGCCATTGCGCCTTTGGATCGCACTAAGATAATCTTTCAAGGCAAGAAGAAAAAAACACTCAAATATGATCAGAAATATATTATTCTATTGTAGCCATTATAATAACCTTAAATGCATTGTTTATAGAATTGGAATAATATTAGATCTATTCTTCTTGATATACGCATAACAATTCTTTGTTCATGTGAATGGATTATTCTTTATTTTATTTATTTTTACAAATTCTACATTTTACTTGTTCCCTCAACCGTGAGTAGATATGACTGGTATTATTTTATTGCTAAGACATGTTTTCTGTCTCGTGTGTGGCAGCTATGAGTCAGGCCTATCCGCTCTCTCTCCAGAGAAACGCATAAAAGCACAGCACAGAGCAAAGTTTGTTCAGCACAGCTCACTGCTGAGGCAGAGTTTCTCTGGGGGTCTGCATCTCTTCCCTGTAACATCTCCATTGTGACGCACAACTTTGACTTGAGCACAATGGAGTCATGGTACATACACAGGTGTTTATTTTCTGTGTCATCGACCATAACAAGTGCATCAGGACACCAACAACAACAAAAGTGTTTAAGGTGTTGGTAAAGATTCTTAAGTCTTCTCTGTATACTGGAGTGAGGAGTTAAGTTCCGACCTATAAGGCGACAGGACTTCCCTGACCTGTTTGTTTGCATTAGCAACGTAACAGATTACATATGAGTCATTAGTTTGTTAACAGGACCAGGAAGAAAAACTTGCTGGATGTGGTCATTTAGTGTATTTTGACAGAATGAAACACAAACAACCAGATCATTCTGTGAGCCTTATCCTTTAAGTGTCGGCCTAATCTGTCTACATCTGTTTGAGTCTGGTTGTGCCTGTGACCAAATGTTAATCTTCTTAGTCGATGTTTTTAAGCCTGCCAAGGAATTAATTTAACTCTCTCTCTCTCTCTCTCTCTCTCTCTCTCTCTCTCTCTCTCTCTCTCTCTCTCTCTCTCTCTCTCTCTCTCTCTCTCTCTCTCTCTCTCTCTCTCTCTCTCTCTCTCTCTCTCTCTCTCTCTCTCTCTCTCTCTCTCTCTCTCTCTCTCTCTCTCGTTGCAGTGTCCTCAAACAGATTCTCAGCTAAGGTGAGCTTTCATTTCTCTTCACCCTGTTGAAACATTTCCCATCTCCCATTTCACTCTGATAAGTTGTTCAATGGTCCGTCCTTCATAAGCCTCACTCTCTCACTGAAAAGTGTTTAGTGGTTTACTTCCATTTACAAACCCAGCATTTTATTTGTGCATTTGCATTATTACATAAGACTATACAATTCATTTTGTAATTGAAGTGTGTTTGCGTGTTTGTGTGTGTGTGTGTGTGTGTGTGTGTGTGTGTGTTCATTCGTGTGGGTGTGTTTTTGTGGGGTTGTGTGTGTGTGGGGTTGTGTGTGCGTGTGGTTGTGTATGTGTTAATTCCTGTGTCTGTGTGTTCATTCATGTGGATGCATGTGTTAATTCGTTTCGGTGGGTGTGTGGTTGTGTATGTGTTCGTGTGTGTGTGTGTGTGTGTGTGTGTGTGTGTGTGTTGGCAGGAGGCCCTCCGTCTGCTGTACTGTACCTACCTGAAGGACGGCTTCCTCAGCCTCTGGAGGGGGAACTCGGCCACCATGGTGCGGGTCGTCCCCTACGCCGCCATCCAGTTCTGCTCCCACGACCAGTACAAGAGCATACTGGGAGCCCACTACGGCTTCCAGGGGAAGTAAGGACCCCGAAATCCCTATTAATACCACATGTTTATAGAGTGTGTGTGTGTGTGTGTGTGTGTGTGTGTGTGTGTGTGTGTGTGTGTGTGTGCGTGCGTGTCGGTCGAGGTGGTCGAGGAATGTTAAAAAGGATGGCCGTACTTGAGTTAGTGGATGTTTGTGCTTTACTGACATTGCTGTTGTGATTGTTTCTATTGTCTTTGGGGGTTTTAGTAGTTCAAGTAGGACCGGTGAAGTAGAGTCACATATTTTACCGGAGCAGTTACTTGTGCCACAGTTGGTGGCAAGGCAGATGAAGTAGAAAAGCGGTTTAATGCAGAGGTAAAAGAACGTTACAGGCAGATATGTCATTCTCTAGGGATGTGTCTGAGCTTCCTGGATTGTGTGTGTTAATGGCCGGTTTAACCTGTGTGCCTCGATGCCTGGTTGGCACCGCATGTGTGCCGGCTCAGCCGGTCAAATCAGTCGTGACTCAGGCCGGACGATCAGCCACACCCACTCCACCAACGGGCCACTGTCAATGGTACTTAGATCACTCATACAACCATGCATTTAAGTGCATCAAAGTGGACACCTACCGACTATTCTCCAAACACCTTGCTCTCATACACAACGCAAAGGGGTCCTGTAAACATATTTCCCTCCTACCTCATATGTCATTGATAATAATCTGTTGACTGTCGTCCCCCCCCCCCCCCCCCCCCCCCCCCCCCCCCCCCCCCCCCCCACAGAGCCCTGCCCCCCCTCCCCCGCTTCCTTGCGGGCTCCCTGGCTGGCACCACCGCCACTATGCTCACCTACCCGCTGGACATGGTACGGGCCAGGATGGCCGTGACGGCCAGAGAAATGTACGTATTCACCTCCCAGAATATACATCCCGGAATACCCCGGGGGCTCTCTGGGCCAAGGGTCCCAACCACTGCTGGGTGTTTATGTGCAAGGGGGGGGGGGGGTTATTGGAGTGGAGTTACTTTGTGCTGTTGGGCGGCATGTGGCTAAGGAGCTAGAGCTGGTTGGCTGGTCACGGGGAGGTTGCTAGTTCGATCCCCGGCTCCTCCTAGCTGCTAGTGTCGAGGTGTCCCTGAGCGAGACGCCTCACCCTAACTGATCATGACGAGCTGGCTGACGCCTTGCGTGGTTGACAACGCCGTCGGTGTGTGAACTTGTGCGTGAATGGGGGAACGTAAGGCGATATTGTAAAGCGCTTTGAGCGGCCACTGGTTAGAAAAGCGCTGAATAAATGCGGTCCATTTTATCATTGATGTGGGGTATGAATAACCCATGGCGATGCAGGCCAAGAGTGCTTAATCTTAAAGAGACGATCCCTGCTGAACAATGGTTAGATAGATGAAAGATAATATCAACCTCTTAGTGTCTCCAGCAACCCATAGATGAGTGTATCGTACTGTATTGACCTGAGCATTTGACCCCCAAACCCTCCAACAGGTACAGCAACATCCTGCACGTGTTTGTGCGGATCTCCCAGGAGGAGGGCCTGAGGACGCTCTACCGCGGCTTCATCCCCACCATCCTGGGGGTCATCCCCTACGCAGGCATCACCTTCTTCACCTACGAGAGCCTCAAGAAGCTGCACACAGGTACAACCACTGCCCACGGCCTGCTGGATCTTTCGGAAAAAATCGTCTTATCCTTTTGTCTTAGAATGTGACGCAACTTCAACTTACTGTTGCACAGCATTGGTCGGCCCTTTATTATCGGATCCTAAATGATCAACCTTTTCTTGTCCAACCCAAAATTTGTACTGAAAATCTAAAACAGGGGTTGTTCCAAAAGATATATATATATATATATATCGGGCAACATGAGTACATACTTCAACATTGTACCTTTTCTTGGTAATTTACAGAGATTAAGTATCTTACATTGCGATTTATATTTAGGGTATTTAGCAGATTTTTTTATCCAAAGCGATTTACAATAAGTACAATAAGTAGAAGTTAGTAATTGTATTGTAAGTATTTCTCAGAAGAAGGAGAATCAACCATATATCGCTGTCAGTACAGTAAGGATGTTCCTTGAACCAAGTGGCAAGCAAAAACAATTGCTAGGTTAGCCCGTTCCCTGTATAACTCAAAGCTCTGTGATCTTAATGGACCCCCCCTCTAACCCTCCAGAGAAGACGAGGCGTGCCCAGCCCTACCCCCACGAGCGGCTGGCCTTCGGGGCGTGCGCGGGCATGATCGGCCAGTCGGCGTCCTACCCGTTGGACGTGGTCCGCCGGCGCATGCAGACGGCCGGGGTCACCGGTGGCGCCTGCTACGGCACCGTGCTGGGCACCCTGCGCCACATCGTCACTACGGAGGGCGTGGTCCGCGGCCTCTACAAGGGCCTGAGCATGAACTGGGTCAAGGGCCCCATCGCCGTGGGCGTGAGCTTCAGCACATTCGACCTCGCGCACGACATGCTGAGCAGGTTTCGTCGGGCCGGGCACTTCCCTCACTGAACCAGCAGGGGGCAGCAGAGTAGTCCTGAACTCGCCGACGCATGTTACGTGATGCGGGAGGTATGCCACATCATGCATGGCACAACAACGTGTGCCAGCTCACCGCAGGCTGGTGGCAATGCGCACTCTTATTTCGGTCCACCAATGTGTAGTGCGGTTGCAAGGGGGCGGTGTCCAGAGTTGGTTGCACATGCACACGCGCTCACGCAATGCACATAGGGCTTCTGATAAGGCTTAGGAAATCACACAGTGCGAAAACACACTTAAGTTGATGCTCTTCAGAGACAATTGTGTGGTGAAAACCAATTCAGAGTGGCAACACAATGATAATGGTTAGCAAGGCTGCTTTTAAGAGCCATGCTTTTTTACCTGTAAGACATACATGGATCCTGTTTGTTTATTTTAACTCCTTTTATGTGTGTGTGTGTGTGTGTGTGTGTGTGTGTGTGTGTGTGTGTGTGTGTGTGTGTGTGTGTGTGTGTGTGTGTGTGTGTGTGTGTGTGTGTGTGTTTGTGTTTTATTGTTTGAGTCATATCATTTGTAATTTATTGTTTTTTTTAATTAATATTTGATGTGTTAAACACAAACAAACAAGTGCGTACGCATGGCCTTGTATAATTTGAGCATATGGATCAAACTAATCATCATTTAAGCTTAAGTTGTTGCACACTATAAACTGAGGAGCAAACATTTCTTTGAATGGTGGAAATCTAGACCAGTAAGACTACACCCCCTTTTGATACAGTGGGGCACAGTGGAATGTTTTGTTGGTGGGTGATTGTGCAAGCAGGCCTGTGCAGTTTCCCTGCCAAGTGTTAAGCACTGAAGGAAGGGTTTCAGTAGTTTCTATGCCCTTATCCCTGGAGGCAGTATAGGTTGAATGGAAAGGACCGTAACAATTTTAGCCAAGAGATTATTGGGAAAATGTGCAATATGTCACTTATATTCTAACCTCTTCTTCATATTGTCAAGATTATGTTGGGGACATGTCGTAGTCTGCCAAAGCCCTTATCTCTCTTTATGTTACAGTGTATGGAAATAGTCATTATTCATACGTTCATCGTCATCCCACTTGGATGAGTGCAATATTCTAAATGTATATATATATATATATGTATTGAAATGCTCTGATGTTTTAAGGAAAAATCCCTCCTTGCAATAATAAAGATGTTTTATCACTCTTAGCAGTATATTATTTCAACCACTAGAGAGAGCAATGGGCCAATCAATGATAGTAATTGGTGCCTACCCAATATTAGAATTTTGATATCATTTGAAAAGCATTTTTTTAAATGGCCAGTAGATGGTAGCATTGAGCAGCTGCCGTTAACTCGTTGAGCTCTATGCTACACGGACCATTATGAAGTTTAGTTAGGGCATTGATCACCTATGACCTGAACTTGACCTTTATTCACTGCCACTGATTTTGGTCCATCTTATTGGCTGCGCTTGGGTGGACATGGTTGTGGTTCTGTGTACAGTTTATTGTGCTTTATGTGGAATACATATGCTTACCAATGTTTATTGTTGCAAGTGCTAAAATAGATTTAATATAAACACACAGGTTGTCGGACTGACAAGTCACCCCTATTCCAACTGTACACACAATTACAATTACACCATAAAGCAGGGCAAATATAAAACACACACAAACGCCCACGCACACACAGACAAAGTCTAATGGAAGCTTTTAGCGAAATGAGCCATCGATTTGATACGCGCGCTAAAGGGTGGCGGCCGGCATTTATTCCAGCGTGTCATGTGGGCGACTGCGCACGAGCGGTGAGGCTGAGCGGCCGGTGACTGTGTACCATCTGTACCCCCCCCCCCCCCCCCCTGGTGGTGACAGGACCCCCTCACCCCTAAAACCCCTCTGCCCACCGTGTCATCTCCTTCACGGGCGCATGTGAGGGAGTCTGGTCCGTGAACCTGCCCCCGCCCTAAAACACTGTGCCCCCCCCTTCCCCCGTCCCTCCCCCCTGCCACCTTGACCTTGACTATGAATTGTGGGACACCGGCGTGCCACCCTACCGTGAGCAGCCACCCAGCTTGACAGAGCGACAAGCGAGACAAGGATGCTGCTGGGAGCGCGCTAGCGTGGTCAGGAGGGGCGGAGCCGCCGGAGGAAGAGGGGGTGGGGGGCTGGTGCTGGTGCTGGTGTTGGCGGCGGTGGTGGTGGTGGTGGCGGTGGTGGTGGTGCTGGTGCTGGTGTTGGCGGCGGCGGCGGTGGTGGTGGTGGTGGTGGTGGTGGTGCGGGCGGCGAAATGATGCCTCTTGCAAGCGTGGTTGCCATGGGTAACCTGGATCCGGGCCAAGAGAGGAGAGTGACGCATTTGCATGTATTCAAATCTCGCATGAATAATTTACACAAATAAGTAGCCTCTGCTGGAACACACACACACACACACAAACACAACAGACACACAGCAGTCAATACTGTTTTACACACACACTCGCACACACACACGCGCACACACACGTGCACACACACACGCACGCACACAAACACACACGCACACGCACACACACAAACACACACGCTTTCTTTCACGTCTTTCACGCCAACTCACTGGATGCAATTATGCGAACAAACAAAAAAGCCTTTGCAGACGCACACACACACAAACCAAGGCCGTGTGGGAAAGGTGAGAAGGTGATGCTGCTGCGAGAGGAATCACAGTGCGCAGGGTAAAGAGGCCCGCTAAACGGCAGCACATGTATTTATGCGTAGTATATTCTGTCCTACACAGGTTCGCTCAGTGAGAAGACACTGCTTTGAAAGCACAACGATTATTAATAATAATTCATAATCGACTTTCGGCGTGAATCATACAGCCCTTAACGTCGTTAAGGGAAGAATATACGATGCACATCAAAATATTTAAACTATCTTCTGGCACGGGAAAAGCCTTATCAGCTCTCTGTGGCTGCTGTGTCAGCCAACCTCACAGAAAACCATAGTTTGAAGAGCCGTTTCCATAAAGGCTGCACCCTTTAAAATAACCTGAAAGACATTATGGCTAACATAAACAGCCCTGTTATGTCGGCCTGTAAACATGGGCCCTGAAAAGAGAAGAAAGCAGACAAATAAAATTGCACAATTGTGACAATAAATCTCTAAGAGTTGCTCCGATCCTTTGCATGCGCGCATGCACGGCATGCTGGGTATGTCATCCTGTGTCCTACGCGAATCCTCTGTGCTCCCTCTCCCTCTTTAAACACTCTCTCTCTCTCTCTCTCTCTCTCTCTCTCTCCCTCTCTCTCTCTCTCTCTCTCTCGCTCTCCCACTACCTCTCTCTCTCATGGCATAGTCTTGTTAATTTTATAAGATCCAGCATATTGCCACTTATCGGCTGGCAGTGCAGTAAAAGCTCTGGGGTCAGAGCATTACGGAGCTGCTGGGCCCTGCTCTTCCATTAGAGGGAGTGTTCAGGCTATACTGGGCTTCACTCAATCAAATAGGGGCTCCAAGTGGCTGCCGCTAGTGCACACGAAGGGACACATACACACACACACACACACACATGCTCAGGCGCACACACATGGACATGCACACACACACACACACACAACATATGCCTACATACATACACATACACACACACACACACACACAACA